>NW_026973710.1:490000-585000 GCF_035594125.1 Scylla paramamosain
CTACGAAAACAAACACACACACAGACAGACACACAGACAGACACACAGATAGATAAACACACAGACAAAAACAAGTAACCCACCAACCACACACACACACACACACACACACACACACACACACACACACACACACACACACACACACACACACACACACACACAACATCAAGTAGCATCACCAAACTAACCCACTACTGAACACACCACGTCATCACCTTAAGCTCAGTCTCTCAAGTAAGGTGGTGAGGACGCTGGCTTGGGTGCGAGAGGCTGAGGGGCCCGTCATATACGTGAAGGTCCTTGCTGCCGCTCCTTCCCCTTGACACGAAGACAATGAAGCCGTCACGAGCAAGAGGGAGAGGGAAGGTTAAGCGATTGTTTGTGTTCAGTGATTCTGGGTTGGCGAGACCTCAACATTAATTTGGGGTTTTAAGGAGGAGAGAGAGAGAGAGAGAGAGAGAGAGAGAGAGAGAGAGAGAGAGAGAGAGAGAGAGAGAGAGAGAGAGAGAGAGAGAGAGAGAGAAAAGCAGGTTTATTGTGTATCCCTGCATGTGTATGTGTGTGTGTGTGTGTGTGTGTGTGTGTGTGTGTGTGTGTGTGTGTGTGTGTGTGTGTGTGTGTGTGTGTGTGTATGTATAGTTTCCACAGATTCTATTCTTTTTTTCTTTCCTTTAATTTTTCTTTCTCTTCTTTTTTTTAATCTGTTTTCTTTCGCTGGCTTCTGTTTTGCCGCCACTCCAAATGATGACTTCTTTGTCACTCTTGAGGCAATGCACTCCATTCTATACTTAACTCGCTGAAAATTCGTTTGCTTCTTACCTATACGCACAACTCGAGGAAGAATACCCACTCTCTGTGCCTAAGTTAAACACACACACACACACACACACACACACACACAATAAACAATAGAGAGAGAAAAAAAAACACGTAAGTAAACGTACGTAAGATGCAATACGCACATTTACATCTACGTTATACAAACACACGAACAAACAAAGAAACAAGCAAACAAAGATCATGGTGCCTCGTAGACTTGTAATAACAACAAACACAATAATTATTAACAATGAAGAAAGTGGGCTTTTTTTATTAAAAATTAAAAAAGTAAAATGAAGAAATATTTTTATTTTTTCTAAACATTAATTTTCTCAACAACACAAAAAGTAAAGGTTAGTTTGACCTTCACTAGGTGGCTCTTGAATATTTTAACTTACCATCATCCATAAATTTATCTAACCTCTTCTTCCTATTCATCTTCGTATTCATACAGTCCTAACTCTTGCTTCAGATCAGGTGATGCAGTTCATCACAGCCGTGTTGGTGCTGACGTGTCTGCTGCTTTTTGTTCTTCCTTTGTCTTCACTCTTCGTTCCTTTATACTCGTATTCTTAGCACACAAATTACAATCTTTCCTGGTTGACTTTTTTTTTTTCACCAGGAGTAGAATGTTTTTTATTTTTTTCGTCCTTGGCCTGCTTTTTTTCAAGCATAGCGAAAGAAAGAAGCAAAGAAAACTTGTAGTCTATAAAATGCTGTAAAATCTTAACTTATCGTTAGGTGAAGAAGGGAAGAAAGGAAATAATCAGTGATTGTAGGCAGGAAAGTGTGGGACATTATAATGCTGCTTTTACCTTCCCTAGCGTGTGGACGAAGCCACCAGTGTGCTGCTCCCCCCTCCCCCTCCCTCGCCCTGCGCCCTCCTGCACCACTAACTCCACTCATTAGTCTCATTTGCCGCTGACTGAGGGAACAATCTTAAGCCTAACACAGAGGTATAAGGAAATTATCATATATTAAGAAACCGACTACTTACGAGCACCGTTAGACAAAATAAATAAATAAATGAATAAATAAATAAATAAAATAAATAAAAAGTTCATTGAGATACAAATAGCAAAAGAGAATGGACTTTCATGGGGATGAGGAGAAAAGGAAAAAAAAGAAGCCTGGAAAGACAAGGAAAAGAAGATAAGGAAAAAAAGAGAGAAGGGAATACTGAAAAGGAAAGACAAGAACAGAAAGAGAAGGCACAACTGGAGAGAGAAGAAATGGCTGGAAATACAGGACATGACTGGAAAGAGAGACTGGAAAGAGGTTACAAGTCAGGAACTAGAAGAGAAAAATAAAAAGACTGGACATGACTGGCAAGAGAAGAGAAGACAAGAGAAGGAAGAAAAGACACGACAGGAAAGAGAGGAAATGGCTGGAAAGAGGATACAAAACTGAAGTAGAACATAAAGCAAGGAGGAGGAGTTAAGGCTGGAGAGAATAGACAAGGGTAAGAAAGGAGAAGACAACCCTGGATACAAGACGACCCTGGAAAGACAAGATTATCCCAGGAAAAAGGAGACAAAGCTGGAAACAGGAGACACAGCTGGGAAGAAAATGCAAGGCTAGAGTGAGAAGATAAGACTGGAAAGAGAGAACAAGGATGGAAAGTGAAGAAAACAATGGAGAGAGAGAGAGAGAGAGAGAGAGAGAGAGAGAGAGAGAGAGAGAGAGAGAGAGAGAGAGAGAGAGAGAGAGAGAGATAGCAGGATTAGGAAAAAAAAATACAAGCTGGAAGAAGAATTAAGTGAGAGGATAAAAATACAATAATGAAACTAGAATGCAAGACTGGAAATATTGAATAACACAGACAACAAGGCAGAAGAAAACTGTAAAAAATTGCTAAGAACACTTATGAGACTGTAGCCTCTCATAAAATAGATACATAAACAAAAAGCCTTCCTTGTGTTCACATTTTACAAAATGACACTCTATATATATATATATATATATATATATATATATATATATATATATATATATATATATATATATATATATATATATATATATATATATATATATATATATATGAGCCTCGGAAGCCTTGTGGGCAGCGAGGTTTCTATCTCGGCAAGTGAAAATAGTCCTGTTGAGACAACGAAGTGTTTCAGAACGCTGCCACTATTCCTGGTGATATTCTGCCTGGTCTCTCTGGCCTTGACCCTCGGAGTCCTTGTGATCAGTATAATGTATCTTATTGTCGTCATGGACTCTCCTCTTCTCACCACGCTCCTTACAAAAAGTGTCTTGTATTTCGATAAACGGTTCTTTTTCTTTCTTGTTTAGAGTTTTGGTACATTTTCTACCTTTCTCTCTCTCTCTCTCTCTCTCTCTCTCTCTCTCTCTCTCTCTCTCTCTCTCTCTCTCTCTCTCTCTCTCTCTCTCTCTCTCTCCAGGTGAAATGTGCAGGTACATAGAATGATAATGCATTTAAGGGAGATAGACATATCAAGAAGACTGGAACACACACACACACACACACACACACACACACACACACACACGACAAGTGCAAAGATGGAAAAAAAAACATGAAAAGTGGATAGGCTCAGTAAGAGTCGTATTTTTTGTTTTTTGAGTTGAGTTGAGAGAGAGAGAGAGAGAGAGAGAGAGAGAGAGAGAGAGAGAGAGAGAGAGAGAGAGAGAGAGAGAGAGAGAGAGAACTGGTGTGAAGGGAAGAGGGAGACTCAGCGGGATGCTTTTTTCCACTCACGTGCCTTTCTCTCTCTCTCTCTCTCTCTCTCTCTCTCTCTCTCTCTCTCTCTCTCTCTCTCTCTCTCTCTCTACCACTAAAACAGCAGGCGGTCTGGCGTTAATAATATATAAATTTTCACTGTAATTGCGAGAGAGAGAGAGAGAGAGAGAGAGAGAGAGAGAGAGAGAGAGAGAGAGAGAGAAAGAGAGAAAGAGAGAGACTACACTGAATAAGAGACTGATATGAACAACATGCCATGGAATGAAAACATCACCAAAAAAGTCAATATGTGTTGATGTGAATTTAGTGAAATGTCTTACCTTATCGTCCTGTGGTGGTGGTGGTGGTGGTTTTAATGTCTATCCCTTCTCGTTATGGAATATATGTTTCCTCTTAATTAAGTGGTAATTTAATACACCAAGAAATTTAGGTCCGTGTGTGTGTGTGTGTGTGTGTGTGTGTGTGTGTGTGTGTGTGTGTGTGTGTGTGTGTGTGTGTGTGTGTGTGTGTGTGTGTATGTATGTGTGTGTGTGTTTTTGACTGTATGTATGTCTTTGTGTGTATGTATGTGTGTGTGTGTGGGTACGTGTAATCCTTCATACATGCATAATTCTTTTTTTTTTTTTTTACAACTATTTTTTTTTATTATTATTTTCCATGTTCAGTGTTTTTTTTCTTGTTTATCTTTGTTTTGCTTGTTTCTGTTTATTATTGTTTTGTCTCATTTTTATTCGTTTCTTTTTTATTTTAATTGTTATTCATCATATTCCTTTCTCTCCTCCTCCTCCTCCTCCTCCTCCTCCTCCTCCTCCTCCTCCACTTGATCATCTCCCCTTCCATCCTCCTTTCCTTCCTGGTCAGGTTTTCTCTCTACAGCTGCAGAAAGCACACTGATTTCTCTCTCTCTCTCTCTCTCTCTCTCTCTCTCTCTCTCTCTCTCTCTCTCTCTCTCTCTCTCTCTCTCTCTCTCTCTCTCTCTCTCCTGCACACAACCAGATTTTAGGTTCGGTTTCCAGAACATTAATTTTGTATTTTTCCACCACGAAGGAAATTTGTCGAGAGAGAGAGAGAGAGAGAGAGAGAGAGAGAGAGAGAGAGAGAGAGAGAGAGAGAGAGAGAGAGAGAGAGAGAGAGAGAGAGAGAGAGAGAGAGAGAGAGAGAGAGAGAGAGAGAGCATCGTTTTCCATTTTTATATTCTGGAATTCATTATATTTTGATGGTGCACTATTTAAATGTGCTGCTTTTGTCCTTCATTAGATATGGAGTTGCTGATTCTACTGTTTGCAGCGACTCGGCAGTGACTTAGTAGTGACAGCGACTCAATAGGGACTTAGTGATTTGGCAGTTACTCAGCAGTGACTTAACGTTGACCTATGAGTGACTTAGCAGTGACTTGAAATGATAGTGAATTTATAGTTATATAGTAAAGTATTAAAAGGAATTTCGCGATGACAGTGACTTAGCAGTGTCTTATCAGTGACTTAGCAGTGACATTGAGTTTGCAGTGACTTAGCAGTTACATTAAATTTACAGTGAAGTAGCAGTGAGTTAGCAGTGACTTAGCAGTGATTTAGCAGTTAGTGAGTTAACAATGACTTAGCAGTGATTTAGCAGTTAGTGAGTTAGCAGTGTCAGTGATTTAGTAGTGACAGTGACTTAGCTGCGACTTGCAGTGATTTCCAGGTAGGACTTGAATATGTGACTTTACTGACCTGAGATAACTTTTAGTAATGAGTTTTTGAGTGATTAATATGAATTATGTGATTGATTAACATTACTTTTGTCTTTAATTGATATGACATGATTAATATGACTTACGTGACTCGTGTGGTTGAAGAATGAGAACGTAGTGGGGACGAGTAATGAATATGACTCACAACTTATGAGTAATGGTAGCCTTGTTCTTGACTCGTTGATACTTGCAATAGATAGAAAAATTAACGTAACTCATAAATGCTAATGTTGATTTTAGGAATGTTTGGTACACAAAAAAACAAAAAAAAACAATGCCAATCTCTATGTTTGAATTATTACAGCCTGCAGCAATAGCCTTTATCAGTACCGTGGAGAGAATACCAACTGATGGTTGTTATAATGATATTAGACACGCTGGAAAGGAACACCTGCCTCTGTCAAATACAACAGGCTGTAAGAATTCCATTTATCAGCGCCTTGCGTAAAAAAGATATAGACGTGCATATTACAAAACAATAAGAGGTAGTAATTTGCTCTGTTACTTTGCTCTATTACTTCCTTGGATAAAAATATAGAGAAGACAGAAAATATTATGCAAGTTAATGATGAGTCAATGATGATTTTAGACAGCTTGGAAGACAATACCAACCCTTATGTTTGAAATACACTATAACAATTTGCAGTCATTTTCTTTATAACTGTCTTGGATGAAAGATTAAGAAGTGTTTAAGTGACCCAAATATACCGAATTAAGGCTAAATGTGTTTATAATAATGATGTTGGACTCGTTAAAAAGCAACACAAACTTCTGTCAATTATAACAACCTACAATGTTTGCTGCTACAGTTCACAGGACAAAAGATTCTGAAGTGCAGACGTGACATACAGAATTACAACTTATACAATGTTCCTAATGAGTACCATCCTCTTTGTTCGAATTATAACAAGGTGTAGCAATGGCTCTGCATCTCTACCATGGACGAAAGGTTCCGAAGGTGTAAGTGACCCAGAAGGAGGCGGGATAAAAATGTTATAAATCAGGAAGGCGGGCCAGCCAAGTACAAGCGTCGCCCATTACAAACTTTCACGCCAAGAGTTTTCGCCAACAAGGTGAAGATGAGAGAGAGAGAGAGAGAGAGAGAGAGAGAGAGAGAGAGAGAGAGAGAGAGAGAGAGAGAGAGAGAGAGAGAGAAAGAGAGAGAGAATTAATGTAAACCCGTCATCAGATCGTCCTACCACCTGTCCTTTTGATATAAGTGCCCCGTGAAAAAAAGAAAAAAAGGGATCAAACAGCAGCCAGCCGCAACAAGAATGAAAGAAAACGATGACTCTCCGATAAATGTGGGAGTGAGACTCGTCTAAACTGGAAACACACAAGTCCTGCTGAGATTGATTGGTTTTGGGCGAAAAGTTACTTTATCAAGCAATACTGGGCCGGGGTGATGTTGAAATTAGCATACTTAGCGGTGTGTGTGTGTGTGTGTGTGTATGTGTGTGTGTTGGACGTAAAAGAGTTTGGTATGTATGGAAATTTATGATCTGTTGGAGTTAGTCTCTGTCTGTGTCTGTCTGTCTGTCTGTCTGTCTGTCTGTCTGTCTGTCTGTCTGTCTGTCTGTCTGTCTGTCTGTCTGTCTGTCTGTCTGTCTGTCTCTCTCTCTCTCTCTCTCTCTCTCTCTCTCTCTCTCTCTCTCTCTCTCTCTCTCTCTCTCTCTCTCTCTCTCTCTCTCTCTCTCTCTCTCTCTCTCTCTCTCTCTCTCTCTCTCTCTCACACACACACACACACACACACACACACACACACACACACACACACACACACACACACACACAGAGAGAGAGAGAGAGAGAGAGAGAGAGAGAGAGAGAGAGAGAGAGAGAGAGAGAGAGACGTAGTTCGTTTCTACAAAAGTGCATCGGTATAAAAAAAAAATGAATAAAAGAAAGAAAAAAAAAACAATGAAAAGAAACGTAAGAAAAATTGTAACCAGTGTTATTTTTCTTTTTAAGGCTCAGAGAGGAAAACCATTAAAACCCAAAGCATTAATTTGCATCATGGGAATTTACGCAAAGGTTATCAGGTAAAAAAGAAAATAGGATGGAGGGAAAATAAAAAAAAAGAATCACTTTTTTTTTGTTTTGTGTGTGTGTGTGTGTGTGTGTGTGTGTGTGTGTGTGTGTGTGAATGATATTTTTTGAGTCCATGTGGAAATGCAAGATGAGATGGGCTTGTTAACTTCACTGCACTGTTTTTTTGAAGCTTTCCTTAACTAAAGAATATCATCATCATCATCATCATATTTTGTAATGGACTTTTTGAGGTCATGGAGGCAGTGGAAGATGAGATGGGGTTAATAATTTCACTGCACTGTTTTGGAGCTTTCACTACGTAATAAATATCATCATTATCATCATCATTATGATCATTATTAATCTTCTTCAGCCTTCTCTACTTACCTGTCAACTTTCTCCTGCCTGTCAACTTTCTCCTCCTCCTCCTCCTCCTCCTCCTTCTCCTCCTTCTCCAGTCCTTACACCTCTCTCTCCTATAATCCTTAGTGGTAGAATAGTTACATAGACAGCCTCGTTAGGTCACTAAGGCTCGTGGTGTCTGTTTTTCTTTGTTTTGCATCCCTTTGTATTCCTTTGTATTCCTCCTCTTCCTTCTCTACCCCGCCACCACCACCACCACCACCACCACCACCACCACCATCTCTCACCTCCCACTTTAATATCTCTGATTGGCTCCACATACAAATAGGTTGGGTATTCTTGTCAGTGTCACTAAAGCCGCCTCGAGTATAATAAATAGCAATCGGTATTCGTCCCGCAGCAGCAGTGGCCTTCCATGTGCCGCGCCCTTCCCGCCTCTGGTGAGTCACGTGTCACCTTGACCTGTAGAAAAGGAAAGGTTAATTTCGGTGTCTTTATTTTATGTATTTATTTATTCATTTTTTTTTTTTTTTTGTCATTGTTTGTTGTATTTCTTTATCGTGTGTTGATCAACTGTTGGTGTTTGTTAGTGCTTTGCTATTTCAAGTGTTTTTTTTTTTTTTTCTATTTAGCGTGGATATTTTTTTCTTTGTTAATCTTTGTTTCGTTAAGACTTCTCCGACTTTGCACTATTGTTTACATGAATTTCATGTAATCTGCCTTTTCTCATTATATTGCCTTTTGACTTTCTTCTTCATTATAGATTCATTCTTTTATTCCTTGCTTACTTCTTGCCTTGTGTCCTTTCCCTTGTTGTTTTCTGGATTTCTTGCTCGTGTCATAATTGTTGGACAGACGTCCATATTCTGAAACACTTCCGTGCCGCATTTCCACTGCTTGAAAAGTCTCTAGTTGTAGCTATATTGGCTTTTAAGAGTGTTTTATACTGTTCTAATGAGAGATTAACAGTATTTCTACATTACTGACATGCGTAACACTCTTGAGAACTCGACTGACCATCTCTGTGACCTTTGAAAAATAGTCATGGTGAAAGAACAAAGAGTTTCTGAATACGGACCACGAAAACAATCACACTTTCCCCTCCGTCCTCCATCGACACTCGCCAGTGTCAACAAATATTTCATTGGGAACGGATTTTTTATGTCATTTTGTTTTCAGCTGAATTAATCCTGGCGTAATAAGTGAATTCAATTAATTACCTCCAAATGTTGGCTATTTATTTAACATATTTTGCCAGCCTCCCTTCGTGAAATAGATAGCTTTAAAATTGGTATACTGGTAATGCCTGTCTGTGTGTGTGTGTGTGTGTGTGTGTGTGTATGCTGGAAATATGGTATGATTCTAATATAACTGAACTTAAATGCGGAAGAGAGGCGTTTATATCACCAGGAAAAATGCTCCTCAATGTCCAATGCTCAGAATATCCTGCAGTGCTTCCCATGAGCAGTTTTGATTTACAGGTGACGTTTAAATGTCACGTGGATTATTTAAATGTCAATAATTAATTTTTGTATTTGGCAGAGGAGGTGCATCGAAAGCTTTAATTTCCGTCATTTTCACTTGGATTTATGTGGAAGTGAGACAAACAAAGCGCAGGATAACGCCGCTACATTTAAAAAAAGCGACTCACTGCCAGAGAAAGCTCACGTTTTTCAATATATTATGATCAAAGTGGTGAACTTCGACTTGCTTGCTTGCTTGTTTGCTTGTGTGCGTGCGTGCGTGTGTGTGTGTGTGTGTGTGTGTGTGTGTGTGTGTGTATGTGTGTGTGTGTGTGTGTGTGTGTGTGTGTGTGTGATGTAAAGTGCAATATTTATAGTGATGTTATTTTTTTTCTCAGTTATTTTTTCTTCATTACCTGTTATCACCTGTTATTTTCTTCACTACCTGTTCTCGCTAATTATTTTCTTGACTCTGTGCTTACCAGTTATTTTATTCTCTATCTGTTATCATTACTTATTTGGTAAGCTGTGGCAAGACAAACATATACTCGTAAGTGTTGATTTCATTTTTTAATTTTTTTTTATTTCTTGTATTTTTAATATTATTTAGTAACTTTCTTTTTTTCGCAAGTTACATTCCTTTATACTTAAATTATATAGTTCACCAGACATCTGCGTGTAGTGTTTACTGAGCTGGGTTAAAACCAACATTTCCAGACAGGACAAGAACAAACCAAACTTGCTGTCCTGTTTCTGAGACTTTGTACAAACCTGGCAGCACAGGAGGTTCAAAGTGAGACTTTCCCGTCCCTTTAGAAATGTTCCTAGTAGTGTTTGCTACCTGGCGGCAGGTGTCTTGGAGCCCTCTCGTTTGTGCAGGCATGGGCGTGCAGCAGGCTGGCGTGGGGAGGGACACGCCTCACCAGGAAGGTTGGTGCAGGGTAAATAGCAGCCGTGGTTCATAGCGAGGCAGCGGAGGAAAAAAATTCCGAGTCACGGCTGCTCTAGTTTACTTCTGGCTGGGTAGAGGCCGAGGGTGTTGTGTTGTATTGTGTTGTGAGGGTGGTGGTCGTGGTGTTGGTGGTGGTGGAGAGAGAGGTATTGGTTGTGGTGTATTGTAGTGGTTTACTCACCAGGCAGGCCCTCAAACAGTGAACAGAAGAATATAATGTAAGCTGCAAGAAGCCATCAGGCCCATACGTGGCACTCCCTGTATTAAACATAACTAGTTAATTCCACCTATCATCCCCATCCAAGAATTTGTGTTATCTTCTTGAAAAGCTCTCTAATATTTCAGCGCTTACAACCTGAATAGCGAGTCCATTCTATTCTATTTATGGGACTGGCATTTCAGTGGGCATTTTTTTTTTTTTTATAAGATTTTTGTTGCCCTTGGCCAGTGTCCTTCCTACATAAAAAAAAAAAAAAAAAAAATCTACCACTCTGTGTGCGATTTGCATGAACTGCACGCCACTTGTATTGGTTAGTGTGTTTAGTTGCGTGATGAGCTGGTTGGTTGGCCCTGTGCAGTGTGGCTATACTCACACAGTGCGCAATCACTATATTTAAGTATGAGGATCCAAATAGAAAGTTTCTATATACTGTAGTGATAGTGGTTGTAGTGGTGCTGGTGATGGTGGTGGTGATAATCGTAATGGTGACGGTAATGGTAATGCAGTGAACGACAGTGATAACAGCGATCAAGTGGTTGTGGTGAGTGATGAAGCCTCCAAGTGAAGCAATAAAGCCGTGATAAAACACTGCCAACTTTTCTTGGTGGTAAAAAGTGGCGCCACACACCGCACACCCTCGTGCCTGCCACACACCCTCGTCCCCGCCACACACCCTCGCCCGCGCCTTTTGTCTACATGATTCACTGCAGTAAATAAGATAATAAAATATGGGAAGCTGTAAGAAGCCATCAGGCCTAGACGTGACGGTTTCTGTTTAAAACATACTTATTTCCACCTACCATCACCATCCAAACATTTGTCTAGTTGCCATTACGGAGAAAAAGAAAGTTATGCAGTTAATTTGTAGTTAGTAAGATTGCGTGTTATCTTGGTCCTGCCGGGGCTTCTGTCATCAGCGAAGAATTAATAAGTTGTGTGCACTTCTTAGTTCTGGTGAAGGAAAGGCGCGACATATGAAGTAAAAAGTTTCATACTGTTATTACCAAGGAGTTAGTAAGGCTGCGAACATATCTTGGTCCTGGTGAGGCGTGAAGGAAACACGCGACAAGTGAAGTAAAGAATGTCGTACTTATTACCAAGGAGCGGGCGTCACACACCTGCGGGCGGCACACACTTGCGAGCGCCACACACCCGCGGGCGACCTCCAGTCCTCGCCACCAGTCGTCTGGCCGCCTCTAAAACAAAGCTCACCATCGGGCCGAGGCGTTTCGAAATACAAGTTTCTTAAGAGACGAGCCTATCGGGAAATAAACATACGTAAATACCTTTTCCTCAGTATTTTTTTTTTTTGTCCGTAAGCCTAAGATTACATAAAGTGTATAAAATACACACACACACACACACACACACACACACACACACACACACACACACACACACACACACACACACACACATACGGTACAGTGACTCCATAATCTTATAAATAATACAAAACTTATCTCATTATTAATTTTTATTTTCATGAGTTTCCTTCTGTCTGTGTGTCTGTATGTCTCTTTTGTCTGTCTTTTTCTTCCTTTGTGTCACTAACTCACTACCTCAGATTATTTTCTCCAATTTCTGGTAAATGATTTTAAAAATTTTCCTTTCCGTCTTTTGCAAACTTAACTGTAAATGTTGAAAAGAAATGTCCCTATGGAAATAACGAGTCACTTATCTCACACACACACACACACACACACACACACACACACACACACACACACACACACACACACATACACACACACACACACACACACACACACACACACACACACACACACACACACACACACACACACACACACACACGCCCCCGTATCTAGATAACAGTGGAGGCGGAAACATGTATCCGACACGTGCCACAGGTGTTGTATTGTTATTACCCTTTGTAAGTCACGCCAAGTCACCTTCTCACGTCTTCACTTCCTCCCCAGCCATGCAACACGCAACACACCCTTCGTTCCCCTCCCACACCAACACTCCCCTCCGCACTAAGAAACACTCATCATCCAGCGCCAAGGTGGTTTTTTTTTTCTTCTTTTTACATGAGACATTTTCAGGGTAATGTTTTTTTTTATTTTTCTTGTCATGTCTCTTTTCCTCTATTACTTTTTTTAGCAATGATTTTTTTCTTTCTTAAGAAAGACTTAATTTTCCAGCTACATTGCTTTTTTTTTCTGCCTCTTCTTATTTCTTTTTGTAAGCATCATGTTTTCACTTCACTATAAAGAGTTTTATTTCTGTTACCTTCAATTATCACTATTATTTTTGTCATTTTTTTTTGTGTAATAAGGTGTAGTTTTTTTTTCTGGAGTTTTCCTAATTTTTTGCTTCTTTTTCGCCAGTGAGGATAATTTTTATTATCACAAGTTTTTTTTCACATCATTTTTTTTGTCTTCCTTTCCTAAAAAAAAATTTTCCAAACATGTTTTAATGTTTATTTATTTTATTTTTTTTATTTCCTTTTATAAACAACTTTTTTTCCGCTCTCGTTAGAAGACGCTACCAGATTGTAAAAGTTAACACATTGTTTTTATCTTTCTTTCCTGAAATCCTAGAGTAATAAAACTAGTCCTGTGCAAGTCACGCCACACACACTCAGCTCCTTAGGATAACACTCTTACACTCTCCCAGTAGCACTTTGCGATCACACATTATTTCACCGTTATTTTACTCCTTGCCTCTTACTTAATAGATATCGTCTTTCTCTTATACATCTTCTACAAGTCAACATATTTACTTTATGTTTATTACACTTCACTTTGATTTTTCACTTACATTAATCTGATGAAATATTCCCGAGTGTATTTATCTGTCCATCACATTTACAGTTAGAAAGACTTCATGTTACTTAACGTGTCTTGCTTATTTTCCGTGTATTTTTCTGTGCAAACATTACTGTTCTAGGTTTACCTGTTTGTCTGTCACGTTTACTGTTAAAAAGTCGTCATATTAATTAGCGTACCTTGATTACCTTCCGTTTATTTTTCAGTAAATGTTACTCGTTGTTTCATGTATACTGTCCATTACATTTAGTGGCAGTAAGTCAGTACATTAATTGTCTGTCAGTCACATTTGTTCTCAGCTCGTCTATGTTGTTTTACCTGTCACCACATTAATGGATTGAGCGCCGTCGGGTCACACAGTATTCCACCTTTAATAAACACAAATTACGCCAGTTTGGCACAGTATTGCCCTCCACCTCAAGACAACACACTTGCTCATTAATCCCAGTCCTGGCAACACTGCAAAACCACACACTCCAACAGGACCTGGCCTGCAACACAAACTCACACTTTTAACAATGGCTTTACTGTAACACTGCAACTTTATGGCTTTTTACACTTAAGAAATTACTTGGCATTGCAACACTATGCCTTTTCATGAAACACATTCCAACACTGTCTGCAACACATGATCGTAATAGCGATCTTACTTTTGCAACACACACACAAAAAAAAATAAATAAATAAATAAATAAATAAAAAAATTACACTTTTAACAAATTCATATATAACTTACAATTTTGGGAGTATTTCAGCACTAGTCTCCTTCCTGAAAACACACAACATTGCCTGCAACACACATTCTTAACATTGATCTCACTTCTGCAACATTCTAAATATAACACTTTTCTCTCAACAAATCCATGCACAGCTTACAATTTTTGCAACCCTCCAACAAAACTTTCCGACACTCCTTACAACACACTCTTTTAACATTCATTTATTCTTTGCAACACAACAAATTTACATTTTTTTTTCTTAACAAGCCCATACATTAATTACGTACAATTTTGGCAACTTTCCAACAACAAACCTTCGCCTGACAAAACACTACAACACTCCTAGCAACACAATCTTTCTTAACATTGATCTTATCTTTATCTTAATATCCCCGACGATAAGTCACACACACACACACACACACACACACACACACACACACACACACACACACACACACACACACACACACACACACAAAGAGCTCAATCCTCTCCTAGCAAGACGTGCCGAGGCTGGGCACGCAGTCTAAGTCTCTGTATGGCCGCGTCGCCTCTGTATTATAACTCAGTTCAAGGTGGGCTTCAATCTTACGTTAGAAATTATTCCCGTCCATTATAAAGTGAGACGAGACCCAGCTATGCACGAGCCGTCAATAACGCGACCTTCACTTCTCTTACTTCCCTCCTTCCTTCCTTCCCTTGCGCTGTGGTCTGCCTCACATATCACCTCTCATTCCCGCACATCACCTATCTTTCTCTCTCTCTATCTCTCTCTCATATTTACCTGACTAACTCTCTTAACTTAATGAATTGATAGTGTATTGTGTTTTCGTCATACTAGAATTCATTAGTCTTCATTTTGTGTTGCCTTGATAAAGAGAATGTACTAAGTAAAGGTTAATCTGTCACGCTCTTTTGTATTTGTGTGCTTTGTTTAGTTTTCATAATGATGCAAGGTAAGCTTTATATATTTTGATCAGAAATGCTTATCAATCTGCAGTCAGTCTAATCCAATGATTAGTGATCAAGTTGTCAGTCTGATTTAATGTAATCGTGGAGGTGACAAACACCCCACCCAATGTTTGCGTCAATCAAGCTGTGAATTTGTGGCCAATCTGATCTAATTTTGCAGGTGAAATTCTCAGTCTGTGTCGATCTACAGTCAATGTAATCAAATGGTGCCAGAATGTCACTACATGCATTGCCCTTCAAAACACACCCTTATCTTTCCTTCTCTTTCCCCCTATTAACTAGAATTTATGTATAGTTCTCTTTATATATTTATTTTGAAACTGGTAATTTCCACTATAATGTCCTTTCAATCTTCTGCATGGTTGTTGTCATTATAGTGTCACGCTGCCTTCTGAGTGACCAAGAGAACTTATTTCAAAGCACTTCCACTACTTACAAGAGCCTCTAGTTGAAGCTACAAGGATTTTTAAGGCTATTTTTACGCTTTTAGTGACAGATTGACATGGTGCCTACATTAATAACAGGAGAAACAGTCTTGAGAAGCCGGCTAAGCATCTCTGTGGCCTTTTAGTCGTGGTAAGTGAGCGAAGACTTTCTGAGTACGAGGCCAAGTTGACTATTTTCACGCCGAAGACGATCGTGAGTGTCCTTAGTCGCCAGAGTGAGACCAGAGACCCAGCGCTCGATGTTCCCTATTCGTTTTGTCTCTGCTTCCGACACACTAATTACATTCATCACCACAATAGTTCGTTCCTTTCCGCAGCAGATTAAAGCCGCGAGGATAAACAGTGCTGGTTCGGGTCTCTCTTTCTCTCTCTCTCTCTCTCTCTCTCTCTCTCTCTCTCTCTCTCTCTCTCTCTCTCTCTCTCTCTCTCTCTCTCTCTCTCTCTCTCTCTCATATGTCATACCGTATAGTTCTGGCCTTATTATTTATGTATGGGCCTACTCCTTACGCTAATGAACAGTGTGTGTGTGTGTGTGTGTGTGTGTGTGTGTGTGTGTGTGTGTGGTTCAGTTTGACGTGGCTTGGCTTAGGTAGGGTTGGGGTACATTAAGTTCTCTCAGGTTAGGTTAGGTTAGGTTAGGTTAGGTTAGGTTTCGTTTGGGTTAGGTTTGGTTAGGTTAGGTCAAGTTGAGTGAGACTAGGTTAGATTAGGCTAGATTGTTTTTTTTTTTTTTTTTGTTTGTTTTCTTTAGTTTAGTTTGGTTAGGGGTAGGTTAGATTAGGTTAGGTCAGGTCCAAGAATCACTCGAAAACAACAGTGTCTCGTGAAAACCTGTGTACACATTATCACACTTTATAAAAATAGATAAGTAGATCATAAGACGCGGAGCATCACGCGATGGGAGCCACGTACGAGGGAGGGAGTCAGCATGGCGACGTGGCGGGAGTCTTAAGCAGGGTTATATCTATACAGTTAGCAAATTCGGCGAAGCGTTATCTATGTAATACCAACACGGGATGATTAATAGTACAGGGAGGGAGGGGGGGGTGCGTAATGGCAGGAAAGCCGTGAGGGAACAGAGGCGCATATGCAAGGAACACTAAGTCAGGGATCTTCACTACTTATAACACGCTGTTGTGGAAGATGTTGTTTTTGTTATTATTATAATATGTTTGTGCGAAAACCAGAATCCTTCTTTAGCAGGCACCGTCTTGCCCCTGATAGAGCAGGAGACCCGGACGTCAACAAATATAGTAATAATAATAATAATGATAATAATAATAATAATAATAATAATAATAATAATAATAATAATAATAATAATAGGTAAATTAAATGTAACAGTAAAGGGAATACAAGAAACGATATCAAGGAAAATAGTCAAGTTAAATGAGATAAAAAAAAAAATAAGTGTATAGAACAGTATATATATATTAGAGGTAACAGAAAGAGAGACTGTAGCATATATTTGCGGCTTCCCTGGTTTGCATGACGAGTTTCTTCCCAGGTGAACACAGACTGCGGCGTGACAGCAGGTAAACATAATCTATCTCCTCTCTGCCTGGGATTCGAACCCGTGATCTCTTGGAACCGAGTGATAGGTGTGAACTGAACACGCTGTTCCTTTTACCATCAAACTGGAGTTTTTCAAACACAGCAAATATACAAATGTTACTGTAAAACTATATATCTCTTCAAATGTCTTCCCGCACACAATGTTTTTAGCTTTGCATGATGCCGTAAAACAGTAACTGCCTTTCCCTTCTGTTTTTCTTCTCTCTGCTACCCTTTCACCTTCCCTCGAACATTTCCGTCCCTTCCCAATCAGTTCCCCCCAAATACTTGATGGCTTCAGTCTGGCCAAATGCCTCAACACACAACCAGACCTCACCAACCACCAGTATTCATTCTACTGCATAAGACCATATAGGAAACTGCACGAAGCCTGCCTGTAGACTTATCAGTGACTGTCTCTGTATAAAACATGTTTGTCTATATCCATCTCGCATTCCTACCCATAAATCTCTCTAACCAACAGCTCTCGCACTCACATTAACCACTGTACACTTTTGGCGCCTTGTTCAGAGAACTCACAACCTTGCCCGGTGCATAATCTTTGTTCAGGGGGACTCACAACCTTGTCCGGTGCTTAATCTTTGTTCAGGGGGACTCTCAACCTTGTCCGGTGCTTAATCTTTGTTCAGAGGACTCACAACCTTGCCCGGTGCATAATCTTTGTTCAGGGGACTCACAACCTTGTCCGGTGCTTAATCTTTGTTCAGGGGACTCTCAACCTTGTCCGGTGCTTAATCTTTGTTCAGAGGACTCACAACCTTGTCCGGTGCTTAATCTTTGTTCAGAGGACTCACAACCTTGCCCGGTGCGTACGTAATCTTTGTTCAGAGGACTCACAACCTTGCCCGGTGCGTAATCTTTGTTCAGAGGACTCACAACCTTGCCCGGTGCGTAATCTTTGCTCAGAGGACTCACAACCTTGCCTAGTGAATAATCTTTTAATGTAGTGTATCAATAGCTGTACATGCCTTGACACAGACCCTCTACCAAGTACAGGCGTGGTCAAAAGTGTAGCATTTTGCACTCATTTCCATTGTGTTTAACTTTTTTCTCAATTTGAAGTCTGATCTGCTGACAGCCTCCTTACGGAACAGAGAACAGACAGTGTCGGCGGGTCAGAGGACTTAAAGACAGAGAAAAATATCAAAATGTTCGATGCAGTGAAAGCGAATACAGAATGTTACTCGACTTTTGTCCATGCTTGTACTCGTATTGCGTTTTGTTCCGAGGCCTCACAACTCTGCTTCCCTCTTTCCGCCGCACTCAATAACTGTTCCGCGTGCGTGCGTCAGCTGTGATGTGTTGCAGTTTTTGATCACCATATTTCACGAGTTCCGCGCCCCTTCAGAACTTATGAAGCAATAATTCAGGCCTGTGTGAATTCTGACACACGGGATACCAAATTTATTGTCGGAAACAACATGAGCTTGTAGCAACGCATCACCGCCACCCTCTTCCTCCTCCTCCTCCTCCTCGTCCTCCTTCAGCTGCCTCTCTTCGCTCCTTCATTGGATGACAGCGTGAGCAGGGAAGCCCGCCGCCACGCGATAGGCCAGACTGGCCGAGGCTCCTCCCTGACAGGCGTGCAGTGCCGCCAACGGCTGGGAAAGACAAAGCCCAGGCTCTGATTGGCAGCGAGGCGGGTGCGGGGCGAGTGTGGGAAAGGCGCCCCCCCGCCACTCCCGCCAACATCATGGCGGGTGATGGCTGTTCAAGTCAAGGTTTACTGCTTCACGTATGTAGTTCCTGCTTACTACTGACGCACGTGGCCACAGTGAACACTGAACACCGCCGCTAAAGGAAGAAGGCCATGAGCATCCTGCGTGAAGACAGCCTGGGACAAAAGGGAATTAACGGGGATGTAGAGGAGGGGGCGGAAAAAGCGACAGAAAAGGGAGAGTCGGCCGGGAGATGATCGAGGCACCAGAAGGAAAGGTTACCCTATAGAGAACTATCTACCCCCACTTAAGCTCAGCCTCCAAATTGCCCCTTCCTCTCTCCCTCTCTCTCTCTCTCTCTCTCTCTCTCTCTCTCTCTCTCTCTCTCTCTCTCTCTCTCTCTCTCTCTCTCTCTCTCTCTTTGTGCTACCCTTTAATACCCCATGTCAAAGGGACCAATAAAGCTTCTCCAGAGAGTTAGGTTAGGTTTGAGAACGTTGACACAGACTTACATCTGAGCATCACTAAGGACCAGCTATGAACCTTGTGTTGGTGGTGGAGTGGCGAGCTTCTCTTAAATTTTAATTGTTATAAAGTCACAAAGCATGTAAAGTAATTTGAGTTGCATCGCCATAACTCTTTTTTCACTATTCATAATTTTTTTTGCAATTGAGGTTCATGAATGTTTGCCAGGGGGTAGAAATATGCTAAGAAATGTTACGCATCATATCCTGCGACTTAGACCTTGGCTGGGACGCCTTGAGTGTGTGTGCTGCCTTATCTCTGCTGGGAACCTTGAGTGTGCGAGTATATTCAGTCTTACCTCAGGCTGACGTCAAATTAATGAAAGGAGAGGGACGCGCGTGAGAATGGAGGCAGGAATGTCTCGTGCTGAAGTGTCCACCGTGAACACAACTTGCATGTATTGTGGTTGTAATTCATGTTGTTTGACCCGCGCGTTCAATACGACCATAGGGGATTAGGACACGTGCTGCAGCTTGTAAGATGTAGTACTTATGAATGTCCGATATGGTACGTAAGAATGTGCGTACTGTGTGTTGTTATGCTTCATGGAGACGATCAATAATCTTATAACCTTCGCCTTAACTATGCTACGTCTCTTACTTTGGAAAGTGCAGATTATTACAAGCAAGTGTCTGAGGGTCAATAGATCTGCTGCTGCTTGTTCTTCCTTTCTGTTCACGTGCACATCGGTTGCAAAAGAATTCCTGGATTAATACGATGATTTAAGTTGATGTGCTCTGTCTTGTATAGCTGTTAGCATTATTATCATCGTCATTGTCATTTTCTTGTTCTTGTCATTGTTATTGTTGTTGTTGCTGTTGTTGTTGTTGTTGTCGTCGTCGTCGTCGTCATTGTAGTTGTTCTTCTTCTTATCATCATCATCATCATCATCATCATCATCATCATCATCATCATCATTCTTATTCTTATTCTTCTTATTATTATCTTTATTATTATTATATTATTTTTCCCGGTGAATCCACTCCTGTACCGTGGCGACACACACACACACACACACACACACACACACACACACATGCACTAATTCACCGTAATATTGTGAGGGTAAGCGCGGCCATTGTACGCGGGAGTGCAAGGAGCAAAGTGCAGAGGTGACGTTAACACCAGTCACATTACCTTCCAGCGCGCAGCCTTGTGGTAATCCTCCTCCTTGCGCCATTTGTATCTCATCGCCAGTTCGCGGAGTACAGACGCAATGCACGCACAAGAAAACACCGCGGCAGAACAAACAGTACAGATTCTCTAGCCTTTGTTGCGCTGTTTGTGTTGAATTGCACTATATTGAACTAACACATGTAGGATAGTGAAGGAAAAGGCTACTTCCGCCACGCCGATCCTTCCAATTAGGACAGGATAATGCTCTGCCTGTCTGCCTCCCTGTCTTTCTTACTGCCTGTCTTTCTCCTCCTGCTGCAGTGACTGGCTGACGGGCAGTGCAGGCTGGCAGGCCACGCGGCTCCGAGGCAGGATAAATGGCCTGCATAGGAGCCGTTCATCTGATGCAATATCTGTGATAAACTCGTGTATACGCAGGAGATTTGTTCTTACACATATTTCGTTGAAAATGATGAGCAATGCAGCGCTCGTTCTTTTCTGTTATGTATTCTGTCGACACCTTGATATTTTATGGCAGTAGTTTCTATTCTGGCGGTGATGTATGTTTTGGGATTAGTATGTAAATATTTTGTGGATAATGATGAGGAACCAGAAAAAATGCACAACCTGTTACTTTATCGTCTTGTTACTTGACCTTCCTTGGAACAGCGTGCTCACAAGTGTTACTTCATCCCCTTTAGGACAACCTGCAGTGCATTATGAAAGATGGGGTCGCGTCAGGTGTCGGGGAGGGAACAGTGAACAGGCGCTTAAGTGCATTTATCTTCTTTTCTTCTTATTATTTTTAGTTCTTAGTAAACACTCGGAATGACATGGAAGACCAGCCACCTTAGTTTCTAAGTTGCCCTCTTTGAATCTATATAATCCAAATCTAGCTTGGGTAACACGATTTAAAATAAACTAAATTAAACTGATGTGTCATACCAAACTAACCTAAGTTATCTAATCTAGGTTAAGATAACTAAGCTAAAACAATGTAATCTAAACTAAGCTAAAACAATATAATCTAACCTAGCTCATCTTAACACAATCCAGCCTGAATATAAGCTAGGTGGCTAAATTTTATGTCACTGTACACCAGACTCTCTCCTCAAAGACATCTCGTACACACCTCCAGGCGTCTCCTCACTGGTTCACGAGAAAATCTCCTTCACTGCTTTTCGCTGCTTCATTCACAAGTGGCTTATTTTCTCATAGATTTTAGCATATTCAGTTTAAACCATTCAACATCTTTGCCATCTCTTCAAGTTCAAGCAAATGATAGGTTAGGTCATTGTAGGTTATATTGAAATGGTATGTCCACATCTTTTGTAAATGAGAACATAAGAGCAAAATAAAATCAGGGAAGTTGCGAGAAGCCATCAGGCCTACACATGGCAGTCCCTGTATGAAACACATCTGCCTATTTCCATTTATCATCTCCATCCATAAATTTGTCTGATCTTTTAAAGCTCCCTAATGATTCAGCACTAACAATCTGATTACGGAGTCCATTCCATTCATCTACCACTCTAGATGAATATGTGATCTGGAGACACACCAATGACATCTAAAGGAGTGACACAGCATTTCAGACTTTCTACCGCTTGTAGTTTGACACTTTCCACAGTTAAATCATGAAGGGTTACTGAAATGAAGTAACAAGTGCCTGTCATTACCAGTCAAAGAGTTAATTATGATCGACCACGTAGACGCCGTCGAATCCAACAGCAGGGAGAAAGTTATGCTGAATTGCTTGTAATATTTTGTGGTCCTTAATTCCTGTTGACATTCCAGGGAGAGGGCAGGACAGCACACCGCGTGAGGGTGGCGAGGGACTGTTGCCCCACGTTCCGTCCATTCCTATTCACGTTGCCCCATCCCTGTCGTATTACATGAGTGTTGGTCTCCATGTCTCTGGTGAAGATGTACCCGGGGAAGAGAAGGAAGAGGGAGAGGTTACTGATTACTTCCAACTGACTGTCTTAAGCCTCTCTCTCACCGCCGCAATGTTGCATATCTAGCTGTCTTCTACCGCTATTTTCATGCTAACTGCTCTTCTGATCTTGCTAACTGAATGCTTCCCCTCCTTCCGCGGCCTCGCGGCACAAGACTTTCTTCTTTCTCTCACCCCTATTCTGTCCGCCTCTCTAACGCAAGAGTTAACCAGTATTCTCAATCATTCATCCCTTTCTCTGGTAAACTCTGGAACTCCCTGCCTGCTTCTGTATTTCCACCTTCCTATGACTTGAATTCCTTCAAGAGGGAGGTTTCAAGACATTTATTCATGAATTTTTGACCACTGCTTTGACCCTTTTATGGGACTGGCATTTCAGTGGGCATATTTTTTTATTGATTTTTGTTGCCCTTGGCCAGTGTCCTTCCTACATAAAAAAAAATAAAAAATACGGGGTCCACTTAATAATATGAAGACCATCATATACTCAGTGCCTGGTGTGCAGCGCAGTGCGGTTTGCCAGGAGTATTAGCTAAGGAAAAAGAGGAAGAGGTACTACTACTGTCTGATGCTGCCACTCTCCTGCTTCCATCTGTCCTCCTTTCCTACTTATCTCCTGCCTCGTCTCCATTTCAGACTAACCCTACCTTACCCTGTCTACACCCCCGCCATTTCTGCGCCACTCCCCTGTACTGTCTCACTCCTGCGTCACCTCTACTTAAACTCCTCCCTCATTCATGTTTTATTCCTGGTTCATACATGTCTCACTTCTGATTCATTACCTCTCTCTCTCTCTCTCTCTCTCTCTCTCTCTCTCTCTCTCTCTCTCTCTCTCTCTCTCTCTCTCTCTCTCTCTCTCTCTCTCTCTCTCGTCACTCCTATTTTACTCCTGCGTTATTTTCAGTCACGCTCCTGCGTCACCATACCATATTGTATCTTTCTCTCTTGCGTCACTAATATATCACACCTGTGTCATACCTGTCTCACTCCTGATTCACTCCCGTCACACTCCTGCGTCACTTCTGCCTTTCATAACAGGGAGGCGACACTGGCGGCTTAGTGCAGAGCAGGACAGAAAACCGTTTCCCACTGTTTTGAATTAAGGTGTACGCATGGACCGGACAGGTAGGTCAGTACGCCGTAGATGCAGACGCCGTATGCAATTTCCTGCACGCGTGAGGCTCAACAATACCAAGGTCACTATTGTCACTATTGTCCTTGGTCCTGTTCCCATTCTCACCTCACGCTGCCTCATTCCTGTCCCCCTCTCTGCCTCACCCTGCCTGTACTTCTACCCCACTCTGCCACATCCGTACCTCGTTGCGCCTCTCACCCTGTCCATCACAACGTTCGCCGCACTGTGATGGCTCAATTACCCGTGAGTACAGCGCGTCCCCCAGCCGCTGTTGGTGTGTCACAGGTGTTGCTAATATTTCCCGCCATGCGCCGCTTCGCATCGCCGCGTCGCTCCCTGGATGCATTGCTCTCACGAATACAGGCGCTTCAAGGGAGGCTTTTCTCTCTTTTTTTTTTTTTTTTTTTTTTTTTACGGGGAAAAATGTCGCGTGATTCCGTGAAGGAAAATTTCTCTCTCTCTCTCTCTCTCTCTCTCTCTCTCTCTCTCTCTCTCTCTCTCTCCTCTCTCTCTCTCTCTCTCTCTCTCTCTCTCTCTCTCTCTCTCTCTCTCTCTCTCTCTCTCTCTCTCTCTCTCTCTCTCTCTCTCTCTCTCTCTCTCTCTCTCTCTCTCTATATATATATATATATATATATATATATATATATATATATATATATATATATATATATATATATATATATAGACCTGTTTGAGCATCTGAAAGATTTGTCAAGATTATTAGACTTTATGGGCATCGTAATTTATAATCTCTGAGTGCTTCCCGCAGGGTAGTATTTTTTTTCTAACTGTCACAGATCAAGTGACCTAAATGCACAGTTCTGGAAACACACACACACATACACACACACACACACACACACACACGGATAACTGCTGTACTGGCCACACGCTTGTGTTTCTGGATTCTCTGTGATAGTTTTTATTTTAAACATTGCAACACGAGTAGTAGTAGTAGCGGCAGCAGCAGCAACAGAAGCCGCCGTTCAATACAGCCAAACAGCACAGCCACAAAGATAGAGCCACATAGCACACAGCCACTCAACCACACACACTGTTAGAAGGAGGTTGCGAGCAGTGGTTCGTGGAGGTTAGGTCAGGTTGCGAGCAGTACAGGTTAGTGGAGACTAGATGTAGATGTGTTACTTCTCTCTCGTGTTGGGTTAGGTTAGGTAAGGTTAGGTTGCGAGCAGCACTGGTTCGTGGAGACTATAAGCTGGTGTGTTGCTCAGCTGTCAGGTTAGGATGGGTTAGGCTAGATTGTGGGCACATTCGTGGACACTAGTACATGTGTTGCTCCGCCCTCAGTTGGTTTAAGTTAGGCTATGAGGAATACAGCTTCCTGGACACTAAAAATGTGTCGTATGACTCTCCAGATGTTGATGCCACCAACTTTTAAAACTTTTTTTTTCTTTTTCTTTTTTTTTTTTTTTTTGTTGTTTTTTTCTTCCCTTTGGCCAGAGCATCTCTGACTGACGGCTTCTTGTAGCTTCGCTTATTTTTTTATGTTCTTATATTCTTATATACTTGTGTGTAAATCGCAGGGTTTATTTTTGGGTGTGTTTTGTTTGCTTTTTTTTCCTTTTATTTATCTTTAGATTTATTTGCACTTGTTTTTATTTATTTATTTATTTTTTATTTTATTTATTTTATTCTTTTTGCCGTATGTATGTATGGTGTTGTCCTCCGATTTTTTTTTTTTACAATTTGATTTTCTTTCCTCTTATTCTTTTTTTTTTCTTTTATCTACGTAGGGTCGTGATTTTCCTATGTTTTGCAAGTGAGCCTTGGTGTGGACTCTCTCTCTCTCTCTCTCTCTCTCTCTCTCTCTCTCTCTCTCTCTCTCTCTCTCTCTCTCTCTCTCTCTCTCTCTCTCTCTCTCTCTCTCTCTCTCTCTCTCACACACACACACACACACACACACACACACACACACACACACACACACACACACACACACACACACACACACACACACACAGTAATGTAACTTCACAAAATGTCCCTAACGACATTTCCTTTGTCGTCGTTTTTGGATCTTTGTACTTTCCATTGTGATCTCACCTTATTTTTTTTTTTTTTTGTGTAGATTCAATTGGCCACAGCTCTTGTCTCTTGTCTCTTGTCTCAGGCCCTTCCTTGTTTCATTATCTTTTGAGTCTTGAGTGCACGCGCCGTCTCTCGTTACTTTTCCCTCCTTTTTTTTTTTTTTTTCGCGCCCTTAAGCTTTCTAAGTGCACACAGTGTTCCTCTTAATCCTTGCCTTGTTTTCAGCTTGTTTTTTTTTTTTTTTTTTTTTTTTTTTTTTTTTTTTTTTTTTTTTTAAGGGTGGAATGCGAAGGGAAGAGGGCTGGATTCCCTCCGCCCCCGCCCTCGCCCCCGCCCAGCTATGAGGCGACGCTAGGTCAGGTAAAGGTGACCACTGAGCAAAGAGCGCTTTGATGTTTTATGCACGCCGCGGCAGGACACGTCCTGGGTGTGTTCGCGCGAGGTTTGCGTGGCACTTTTCCACGTGTACCCTTAGTTCCGAGCACGCCGGTACCTCATGAAATGTCACCAGCCTCTTCAAAAACTGTTTCTATATTTCACTTCCGCGCCCACCACTGCCGCCACCTCTGCTTGCTTCGAAGTGACTCCTCACACCAAATCAACCCATTTTTATAGGAGTAAATCAGACGCAGCAGCGCTTTACACCCTCGACTTTCTTAGTAATCAGATGGTGTTTACCTCCTTAGCTCCTCACAATTGCACCACATCACAACTCATAAGCCATACAACTCCTCAAAACACTTCATAATCACTCCATCATAACACCTAAGCATTTCTCTAAGCGTGGTAATAATGAAAGTATTCGGTTTCAAGACCGTTATCCTTAATTTTTTATTTTTTTTCTTCTTTACGGACTGGCACCTCAGTGGACGTTTTTTTTCGTTTGTTTGCCCTGAGTTAGGGCCTATCTTATATATATATATATATATATATATATATATATATATATATATATATATATATATATATATATATATATATATATATATAAAAAAGTGGTTATATCTAAGTTATGTTGTTAGGAAGCGGTGCTTGTTACTGTTCGCATTTAGTCAGGAGTTGGTAAATCACAATTCATAACGTGAACTGCGCGTGGCGCCCTGAGGCACCTTCACCAGGTGCGGGTGAAGCATCAGATTTTCCTGGATGGGAAGAGAGTTGTGGAACTTACGTGTCTGTGAAAAGAAAGAACCTGCATGAACCACTTACTGAGGGGGTGAAATGGATAGTGCTTGACAAAGGATGCGCTCTAGATACTCGGAGCGTGACATTTATAAAACACAAATAGCGACACTCATAAATAAAAAAAGAAAAAAAAATGTAGTTTTATGTAAATAATTCTGCCACGTCAAAATTTAAATAGAAAATGGACCATGTAATTATCTAATACATAAGGTTTCTAGTTATGAATAACTCTTCTTGCTCTCTTCTTCCTGAACTGGCACCTTCAGTGGGCCTTTTTTTTTTCTACCTTTTTTTTTTTTTTTTGTAGCCCTAAGGTCTGTTACCCCCTCACCCCCTCATCAACACAAGTCCTAAGCGTTCGCCTTACACGCTTATAAGTACACGAATAGAAATATATCAGTGCCTAATACATTTTCCATAGTAAATAATTAAGTAAGCAGCATTCCTCACCTCCTTGCGGTCGTCTGGCTTCGTGAAGGGCGAGGGCGTGAGGGAGAGGTACTGCAGGTTCTCTGGTGTGCTGGCTTCCCACGTGAAGCCCAGAGAGCTATCAGGGGTTGGGTTCCTGGTGGGAAATAACGAAAAATTTTAATTATAATGATGAGTAATAAAAGACAGTCTACTGTAATACAAAGATTTATTATTATTGCAATGATGAGTGATACAAAAATAAACTATTGCTGCAATGATGAGTAATACAAAAAGTAATTATTGGAGTGTGGTGGTGAGAAATAGCAGGATAAAGCAGATCTTTTTCTCTAACTTTTCAACACCATCAAAACATTGTAGAAATAAAGATCCCCTGCTTAATTCTGTTCTCTCACCACTGCCTACCACCACCAACTCCAACTCACTTGTCTAATCTATGCAGTAAAGAGGTAATTTTTGCAGTGATATGTAGTACACGGGCAAACTATCATTGTTGTTGGTGTCACCGTGTCACAGTGAATTGATGGAAGCATTGATAAGTCTTACCTGACATCAGCACTTCCTGAAGAGCCTCTAATGCAGCAATGGTACAATGATAAGCCTTACTTTTATCATCTTATCCTCTAAAACTATCAGTCTCCTCCACAAAAGGGTCCCGCCTTCCATCTCAGTAAAGTTAGTGCACTGATAAGCAATACTTAATCATCTTGCCCACTCCAAAGCTCTCAGAGTCCTCCATAAAGACTTCTGAAATCAGGACCTCTGCCCTCCATCTCACCCTGTGGCAGCAAAGTTGGTCCACAGAGTCGTGATGATGTCCCTGAGGGTGAGGTCGTCGGGCAGCTTTAAGTCCTTGGGGCGCTGTGGGGGTGCTGTTCGTGGCGACAAGAGAGGGCCGCCGCGGAACAAGTAGTACAGATCGTCTACGTGACTCACCCCTGTCAGAATTGACGATCAGAAACCGATTAAAAATTCCTGGAGAAAACCAGTTAAGGGAAGAAAACTGGGAGGAAGATAGAGAAGGAGATGGAGCGGAGGAATTGCTTTAGAACTGCAAACAATAGCAGTCACAGAGGAAGATTCAAGGGACAGAAACAACAGGACAAGGCTCGTACATCGCGCCAACCACTCACTCGAGGGAAACGCCGAACGGAAAAGATAAGAAAAGGAAGATGTGATTCACTCATGTCAGAACAAAACAACATAAGAAAGTAAGGGAAGCTGCAAGAAGCTGTCAGGCCTACACGTGGCACTCCCCACATGAAACATACTGCCTACCTCCTTTCATTATCCTCAGCCTCAAATTTGGCCACTCCTCTTTTAAAGCTCCGTAGTGACTCATGGCACACATCACAGTGACTCATGGCACACATCACAGTGACTCATGGCACACATCACAGTGACTCATGGCACACATCACAGTGACTCATGGCACACATCACAGTGACTCATGGCACACATCACAGTGACTCATGGCACACATCACAGTGACTCATGGCACACATCACAGTGACTCATGGCACACATCACAGTGACTCATGGCACACATCACAGTGACTCATGGCACACTTCACAGTGACTCATGGCACACATCACAGTGACTCATGGCACACTTCACAGTGACTCATGGCACACTTCACAGTGACTCATGGCACACTTCACAGTGACTCATGGCACACTTCACAGTGACTCATGGCACACTTCACAGTGACTCGGACACAGCTGTGTTTTAGTTTTTCAACAAGATTATATCTCATACCACAAATTATGTATAAATAAATTAAAAGGTTAAGTAATGATGAAAAGGGGTGCAGTGCTATTACTAATAAAAATGATGGCAGCGATGAGATGGTGGTGATGGCAATAATGACTGGAATTTGTCGTGATGCAGGATATTAATAGTATAGGATAAGAGTTATTGGTAGTGGTAGTGGTGATGGTAAGAAGGCTGGTGATAGTTGCTACGTATAGCGGTGGTGGCGACAGCGCTGGTGATAACATCAGGAGTGGTAGTGGCTATGCCAAGCACCTTCTGTTTTTATGAGTATTTAAGTCGAGAACCACCCTTGATGTCTATAAAATCTCTAAGTTATTCATTGCCTTGAAGTGACATAGGGGATATGATGTTACAAGCAAAATTCTTTGGGTCAATTATCAGGATCTGTTATGTAAGAGTGGCTCCAAGCAAGGGCAATAAAAGGGCAGAAAAAAGCCCACTAAAGGTGCCAGTCCCCAGTTACTTTGCCAGTGTTCTTAAAACATCTGCCTAAACATTCGTCACTGAACTGACCGCCTCGTGTCAGTGTTGACGCCGCGGTGCCTCGGGCAGGTTGTGGGCCAGGCATTGCTTACACTTGTTGTCGCAGGAAGGGCAGATCAGTTGGCCGAAGGAGAGCTGGGCGTAGTGCTGCAGCTCGTAGCGGTAAATCTTCCCTGCGTGGTGGGCGGAGATGCGGTCATGAGGCACGGCGAAGTAGTGGTCAGTGAACATCTGTCAAAATTATATATAATAAGACTAGTAAGAATAATAACTAAGAGTTATTTTTGTTATTTTCAATAATAATAACTTATTATTATGTCTTCATCATTTTTTTTAAATAATATATTATTATTATTTTGATAACTAAAAGAATTAGAATGTTCACACCAACCAACTACTATACTACTACTACTACTACTACTACTACTACTACTACGAACATGAGATAATAAGGGAAACGGCAAGAATACATCAGGTCAACACGTGACAGTCCCTGAATGCAACATGCTTGTTCATCTCCACCTATCATCTTCATACGTGAATCTAGTTTTTAAAGCTCCCTCATAATTCATCACTAATCACTAACAATTACGGTTACAAGGCTTTTTCACAGCAGAATGATCACGGAAAAGTTCACCGTACAGAACACCAGCTGGCAGTTCTGTATGTTTAAGATGTAACATAGGCGCAAATTTAAGAATGAACAGTGAAAACACTGCCGGCATCCTCTTGTCTCAAGTGTTAAGGTGTAACATCCCCTCACGTAGAGCCGTGTCTTCTCATCCTTATGTCGTATATGTAAACAAGTAATTTTCACATTGCAAATACATCCAAAGTTTACGGAACATGTGCAGCAAAAAACAGGCTTAGGCTCCAGTGTTGGTGCTCACCCTCATGAAGTCGTCAGCGTGCGCCTCGGTGACGTGCGTGGTGCCCAAGTAGTGGAGGTACAGCTGGCGGGCTACAGCCTCCGGGTCCTCGCTCCTGCCCTCAAGCTGAAGGGACGCAGGCCCGGCCATGCTAAAATTGTACTGTAGCTCCTCCAGTAACTGTTTCTTTGCCAATGCAGCTGGAAAAAAAAAAATCTTCAAAACAATAGATTTTGAAGGTAATTATTTCCTCAGACATTTTAGTTAGTGAAGCATGATTTTTAACCACGTAAGTTGGGTGATAATTACGCAAGGCGAAAAGAGCCCCGTCGTCTTTGGTAATGCCTGATATGATGTCCACCTGGGTGTTGCATCCCTCACTTATCAGCTGGGCAGGGTGACGCGGCAGGAAACGGCCGTCCACTCAGGGCGTGAAGGTGAGCGGCAGCACGCCCCATCTCTGTACAAATTAAATGGCCTCAGAACTGTAATTTGAATATATCCACAATTGAATGTTCAAGTTAAATGAGCAAGTAGTCCTGACACCTGGCACAGTGAGTGCCACTCACTCTGGAGCTTTCGTAACGAGGAAAGAGAGCCTTTGCATCCAGCCCCTGCAGGCACAGAAGGAGCGTGTTGCTGCCCTGGTCTGTGGGACACCCAAGGCTGCCACCCACTTCAATTGCCTCCTTGCGAGGATTATTGTTGATAGTCAAGGACGTCAGTGCTGTTCCAGACTGCATGATAGCACGGGAGAAAAGATCTGTCAAAACAATACAACTTGTCTCATTACATACAAATATGTGAACAAATGGATATACAAGGTTGAAATTATATATATATATATATATATATATATATATATATATATATATATATATATATATATATATATATATATATATATATATATATATATATATATATATATATATATATTGTGTGTGTGTGTGTATAAACAAAGGTGATGAGAACGAATGTGAAGTCCAAAAGGAGTCCTACCTTGAACTTCCGGGACGAACATGAGGAGGTGGGCGGCGGCGCTGCCGGCACTCTCACCGAAGATGGTGACCCGCATGTTGTCTCCGCCAAAGAGGTGAATGTTGGTCTTCACCCACCGGAGCGCCAGGGTCTGGTCCTTGAGGCCCAAGTTCGCAGGCATCGCCAAGTCCTCGGTAGACAGGAAGCCTGTACAGTGAGAGAGAAGCAGTGAGAAGAGCAGTACGCAGGCCGCGCCGCGTGTGAGAGAAGTCACCAGCTCGCCACACACCACCCACCCAGGACACCCAGCCGATACTGCACCACCACCAGCACGATGTCGTGGTCCAGGAGGACGTGAGGAGGGTACTCCTGGGCACTGCCATGGGTGAACCTTCCTCCGTGAAGCCAAACCATCACCGGGAAGCTAGCGTCTCCATTAATCTGTGATAAGATTGGTACTATTACACACACACACACACACACACACACACACACACAGAGAGAGAGAGAGAGAGAGAGAGAGAGAGAGAGAGAGAGAGAGAGAGAGAGAGAGAGAGAGAGAGAGAGAGAGAGAGAGAGAGAGAGAGATGACTAAAAGGGGATGTAAAATATTCCTTACAAAAGATTAAAGTTTTAAATTTTACATTCGTTAGAAAAGCTTAGATTAAGAGGTATAACAAGAACAATTTAAACAAAATCCTTAGTGTTAGTAATCAGGATAGGACTACAACTAATAAATAAAAAAAAAGGGAAGAAATTGGTTCTCAGATAGAGTGGTAGATGACTGGAATATATGCAGTAATCAGCCTACTAGTACCGAGTCACCTGGGTGCTTTAAAAAAGGATTAGTTAAATTTACTGATCGGGAAGGCAGGTGGACACAAGTTTTAGACAAGGACTGTCACCTAGTACGTGTAGGCCTACTTTCTTCTCCCAGCTTCCCTTATGCTCTTAGGCTAACATGTCACAGATTAAAGCAGTCTCTCCGGGGTTCTCCGCCTCACCTTGGGCACAAACACGTTGAGGTACAGACAATCCTCCTCACCCAGCACTTCCTTTATTCCGACTTTCTCTGCTGCGGAGAAATACTGGATGCACGGCGGGGCGGGAATGGAGGCTTCCCCCATGGCCCCCCAGTCTGGGAAGGGTTCGGGATCCTGGAAGAAAGGACACACTACCTTCCAGTATTTTCCCACCCTCATTTTACAGTCTCACTCTGATGAAGTCAAGTGCTTTCATTACTCCGCAAATTTTCACCGTCTGCCGGCCTACCTTGAATCGCAGCCTCCCCAGTGGTGGCCGAGCGTAGGGAATGCCGTAGAATGACGAAAAGTCTCGGCCCTTCACCGATTCCTCCACAATGCCTGAGACGCGGCCATCCCTGGTATCAACGAATGGCACATCAGCAGCAGTCGCCACCACCACCACCACCACCACCACCAGCGTCGCCACCAGAGCCGCACCACGCGCCATCCCTCTCTATTCTGCTGCTGTGAGATACAAGCGAGAGGAAGAGTATAGGAACAACTAAAATCAGTATTAGTGGCTTTTTATTTTGTCTGTATATTTTCTGTTGTGATTTTTTTCAAAACAAAATGTTTCCTCACACTGGGCAGCACTGTGACGCCAAAGATGGGTGCATAAAGGAAGCAAAGCGGCAACTGAACATCATAGGAAATACACAAAGCAGTCTTTTCAACGAGTAAAATAGAAGTGAAGCCACACGATGCTACGCTAAGTTTCCCGTCCATAGGGGGATGTTCAGCTTCTTAACTCCGAGACCACAGAACACTAAGTTAGATCTTGTTAAGTCCAGCTTGATTGTCATCAACACAGGGGTTCCCCAGGAATGTCACGTGCCATGTCTTAGTCTTCATACAGATAACTGTAGGAGCTGCATTGTCTCACTAACGCGTTTTTTTGACAAAACACACATGGTAATTTCATACCAGCCACAAAAGTAAACTCATATTTGTACATCAGCCCACACACACACACACACACACACACACACACACACACACACACACACACACACAGATAAGCGCGCACAAATGCTTCGTTCCTTAACAAAAGAAATATAAGATTATCTGCACTGCGTTGCAGAACTTACAATGCTCCCTCAGTGCTGAGAGTCGGGTTGTTTAGTGCGCGGGCCGGGTGACAGACTGACGCACATGCTCCGTGACGCTCCTTTTATATGAGAGCTTGATCACTCGAGTAGATTTAAAGGAACATGATGAACGAGAGTTGTCAGTTCCCACAGGGCCCGTGAAATTGTGTACTACAGTTGTGTACGAGTACTGGGAATGCGGTTATGAGCGCGACACACACACACACACACACACACACACACACACACACACACACACACACACACACACACACACACACACAGTCTTTTAGCCATCCTTCCGCAACCTGAGTTGAATCAAGGCTTACAAACTTAACGATTGGAGAAAGTTTGTGGACTCAGTCCTTTCGTGTCAGGTAATCACCTCAGCAAGGCGTCCTGCACAAAGAGACAGAGTGCTGACACGAAAACCGTATGAACTTCAAGGAAATATTTAATATTTAATGACGAGTGGTGATACTGATGATGATCATATGTGTGTATGTGTGTGTGTGTGTGTGTGTGTGTGTGTGTGTGTGTGTGTGTGTGTGTGTGTGTGTTGATGACAGTATAGCTATAACAAATAATATTGGTGATGATGGTAATAATGGTGATAATAATAATAATGATAATGATAATGATAATGATAATAATAATAATAATAATAATAATAATAATAATAATAATAATAATAATAATAATAATAACAATATATAATCCAATTACTTCCATTCTTGCTCTTACTTTGGTGTGAGATGGTTTAATGCATCAGCACATCTGAGCCTCACCACTGCATGGTTCCTATCCTGCCTTAGTATTCCTGACAGGCACTAGACGTGCTTAGGCAACACAGCTCACTCAGTTGCCGGGCGCTCGTATTGAGACTACGGTTGACAAACAGGAGGACATCCCTAGCTTGACGCAAGTATATTTGGTGAAAATCTGAGCGTAAAAATCGAGTAACCTACCCTGTCCCTCTCCCTCCTTCTCTGGGTCCTTCACTCTCCCACAGTCTGACTTCCTACACTGAGATGAAATGAGTATTTTTATCGAAAACTAAGCACACAAAAGTCAAGTGACCTTCCATTAACCTTCACTCACATGTTGTGCCCTTGACTTTCTACCAGGAGTTTGTGAATTCCTCTCGTATTGGTTCTCCTCTCGCTGCGTGAATCGACCTTCCTCCCCGGTACCGTTGTTCCAGCGTAGGGCAATTCATTATATTCTTAGTTATAGTTCTTTAATTACATAAATAAGACAAGAGAAACTCTGTTTATAGCTTAGAATAATGCGTGCTGAAATGCATTAGAGATAAAGAGAGTAACTATGAAAAAATAAATAGTATGATGTAGGCAATGCTGGTTATATTTATCCATGGCAATAGATGTATCCAATACTAAAAGATAAACATGTTCCTACAAAATGCAAATTAATAGTTTACAATACACTTGTTATACCAATCCTGTTATATGGTGCTGAATGGTGGTGGACTTTAACTACAAAATTAGAATCGAAGATTCAGGCAGCCGAAATGCGAGTGCTCAATAATCAGGGGTGTTACAAGAAGGGACAAGATGAGAAATGTTCAAATAAGAGAAGAGTTGGGAGTGACGCCGCTACTGGAGGATGCTGATAGAGCAAGACTGAGATGGTCTGGACATGTTAAGAGAATGGAAGAAGATCGGCATGCTAAGAAATATATGGAGTGGATACCAAGAGGCAGGCGACCACGAGGGAGACCAAGGAAGAGATGGAAGCAAGGTATTGAAGAGAGCCTTAGTAGACCTTAGTATCACCTCGACAATGGTCGAGGTGATGGAGGACAGAGAATATGAAGACCCAGACGGATGGAGGAGTATTGTCCGGATGTCATCGAGCTGACAGGCTTATAGCCTAACTGGCGTCTGGTGAGAAGGATGAGAATAGATGGACCAAGGAAAGTTCCATGTTGTTTGACGTGCGGTGACGTGATAGTGCGAGCTCTACACGTATGCCTCCCCACCTCTTACCTACACACACACACACACACACACACACACACACACACATACATATATATATATATATATATATATATATATATATATATATATATATATATATATATATATATATATATATATATATATATATATATATATATATATATGGTGTAACACGAGTTTGTGCAGATATTGTCAGAGGTGAAGGTGCAGGTTATTCTATGTGGGAAATGTTGTATGGTTCTATGCACATATGCATTTTGAGGCGTTGTTTATCCGTGATATGAAATTCAAGTCTGGCCAGACGACAGATACAATTGTGGGTAACTATGGTAGAGACACACAGTGTCCACTTCACATTACTTTACATTATACAACACAATCTGAAAGTATTCAATGTCACTGTCTCGGAGGAACTTTTTTTTCATGTTCATATGTTCACTGGACTTCATTAGTCTTTTCCACAAGGTTCAGTCTTCTATTCATACAGGCCTCTTTTACTTATCTATCTATTTATTTATTTATTTATTTATTTTTTTTATGTAGGAAGGACACTGGCCAAGGAAAACAAAAATGCAATAAAAAAAAATGCCCACTGAAATGTCAGTCCCATAAAAGGGTCAAAGCAGTAGTCAAAAATTGATCAATAAGTGTCTTGAAACCTCCCTCTCTAAGGAATTCAAGTCATAGGAAGGTGGAAATACAGAAGAGGGCAGGGAGTTCCAGAGTTTACCATGATGAATGATTGAGAATACTGGTTAACTCTTGTGTTAGACAGGTGGACAGAATAGGGGTGAGGGAAAGAAGAAAGTCTTGTGCAGCGAGGCCGCAGGAGGAGGGGAGGCATGCAGTTAGCAAGATCAGAAGAGCAGTTAGCATGAAAATAGCGGTAGAAGACAGCTAGAGATGCAACATTGCAGCGGTGAGAGAGAAGCTGAAATCAGTCCGTTACAGGAGAGAAATTGATGAGACGAAAAGCTTTTGATTCCACCTTGTCTAGAAGGGCAGTATGAGTGGAACCTCCCCAGACATGTGAAGCGTACTCCATACATGGACAGGTAAGGCCCTTGTACAGAGTTAGCAGCTCAGAACACCTAACTTCATAGAAGCTGTTTTAGCTAGAGATGAGATGTGAAGTTTCCAGTTCAGATTATAGAAGAGGGGAACAGACAGTTGAGTGTCATTGAAGAAGAGGGGATAGTTGTCTGGAAGGTTGTGTCGAGTTGATAGATGGATGAGGCATTTTTGAAGCATTGAACAATACCAAGTTTGCTCTGCCCCAATCAGAAATTTTAGAAAGATCAGAAGTCAAGCGTTCTGTGGCTTCCCTGCATGAAATGTTTACCTCCTGAAGGGTTGGACGTCTATGAAAAGATGTGGAAAAGTGCAGGGTGGTATCATCAGCATAAGAGTGGATAGGACAAGAAGTTTGGTTTAGAAGATTATTAATGAATAATAAGAGAGTGGGTGACAGGACAGAACCCTGAGGAACACCACTGTTAATAGATTTAGGAGAAGAGCAGTGACCGTCTACCACAACAGCAATAGAATGGTCAGAATTATTATTATTATTATTATTAAACATAACGGAGAAGGCAGAGTGGGACGAGCGCAAGCGCTATAAGTTGCCAGATGACAACCCCCACCCACCTTGACCGTAGAAAGAAGAAAGGAAAAGCAATTAGCACAATAGTAGGATGAAATCAGAGCAGGAGGAGAAAATAGGTTAAACAATTATAAAGAACGCCTCAACGAACTGAGAATTATTAAAACTCACAAAAAAATTCAACAAAAAAAAATCAACAATTCTGACTTATTTAATATATGTCAGACAACACGAGTAAATGTAGTATAACTACTTAAAACTTGATGGTATAAAATCACAGGTATAGTTACATAATTTATCACCGGTATAGCTGCAAAAGCAACCAGAGTTTAATTGACTAGACTCTTCAAGATTTTGTTCGAAGCAGACTTGAATTTTTGCACATCACTCGCAGTGCATGTGCCCTCGTCAAGCATGTTCCAAAGTCTTACAGCACAAGGAACAAAGCTTCGCTGAAACTGACTGGTGTGACACCTAACCTGCTGTAAGCAGCGCGCATGTGAATTTGACGCAAGTCGAGTGTTTCTGGTGGGCACAAATGCATTTGGGATGGAGGCATTCAGCGGGTGAAGCTGGTTGGCATGGATCTTATATAGCATGCAGACACTGCTGACATTGCGTCGGTGACCAAGATCCCAAGCTGCTTCGCCACCACAGAGGAACCTAGCGGAGGAGACAACTCTGTCAATGAGACGGAGGTGGGACACAGCTGCGGAAGACCACACAGGAGCACAATACTCCAGCAGTGGAAGAATAAAACACCGGAAGCAGCTGGCAGAGATAGACTGGTCACCAAAAATCCGGTAAGCCGAAAGGAAACTTGAGATGAAGTTACAGAGAGAAGGATAGAAGCCGCAGGAGGGTAGTTTGGAAATCAAAACTTTGTGCCAGACTCTGTCAAAAGCTTTTGATATGTCCAAGGCAACAGCAAAAGTTTCACCAAAATCTCTAAAAGAGGATGATCAAGACTCAGTAAGGAAAGCCAGAAGATCACCAGTAGAGCGGCCTTGACGGAACCCATACTGGCGATCAGATAGAAGGTTGTGAAGTGTTAGATGCTTAAGAATCTTCCTGTTCAGGATAGATTCAAAAACTTTAGATAAGCAGGAAATTAAAGCAATAGGACGGTAGTTTGAGGGATTAGAACGGTCACCCTTTTTAGGAACAGGTTGAATGTAGGCAAACTTCCAGCAAGAAGGAAAGGTAGATGTTGACAGACAGAGTTGAAAGAGTTTGACTAGGCAAGGTGCAAGCACGGAGGCACAGTTTTGGAGAACAATAGGAGGGACCCCATCAGGTCCACAAGCCTTCCGAGGGTTTAGGCCAGCGAGGGCATGGAAAACATCATTGCGAAGAATTTTAATAGGTGGCATGAAGTAGTCATAGGATGGAGGAGAGGGAGCAACATGTCCAGAATCGTCCAAGGTAGAGTTTTTAACAAAGGTGTGAGCGAAGAGTTCAGGTTTAGAAATAGATGTGATAGCAGTGGTGCCATCTGGTTGAAATAGAGGAGGGAAAGAAGAAGAAGCAAAGTTATTGGAGATATTTTTTCTAGATGCCAGAAGTCATGAGGGGAGTTAGATCTTGAAAGGTTTTGACACGTTCTGTTAATGAAGCAGTTCTTGGCTAGTTGGAAAACAGACTTGGCATGGTTCCGGGCAGAAATATAAAGTGCATGAGATTCTAGTGATGGAAGGTTTAAGTACCTTTTGTGGGTCACCTCTCTATCATGTATAGCACGAGAACAAGCTGTGTTAAACCAAGGTTTAGAAGGTTTCGGACAAGAAAAAGAGTGAGGAATGTACGCCTCCATGCCAGACACTATCATGCTCAGCACACAAAGACGGGTCTCTGACACGGAAGCAGTAGTCATTCCAAGGAAAATCAGCAAAATACCTCCCCAACTAGCAGAGGCAAAACGCCAGAGGCACCTTCGCTTAGGGGGATCCTGAGGAAGGATTGGAGCGATAGGACAACATACAGATATGAGACTGTAATCGGAGGAGCCCAACGGAGAAGAAAGGGTGACAGCATAAGCGGAAGGATTAGAGGTCAGGAAAAGGTCAGAAATGTTGGGCGTATCTCCAAGACGGTCTGGAATACGAGTAGGGTGTTGCACCAATTGCTCTAGGTCGTGGAGGATAGCAAAGTTGTAGGCTAGTTCACCAGGATGGTCAGTGAAGGGAGAGGAAAGCCAAAGCTGGTGGTGAACATTGAAGTCTCCAAGAATGGAGATCTCTGCAAAAGGGAAGAGGGTCAGAATGTGCTCCACTTTGGAAGTTAAGTAGTCAAAGAATTTCTTATAGTCAGAGGAGTTAGGTGAAAGGTATACAACACATATAAATTTAGTTTGAGAGTGACTCTGTAGTCGTAGCCAGATGGTGGAAAACTCGAAAGATTCAAGAGCGTGGGCACGAGAGCAGGTTGAGTCATTGCGCACATAAACGCAGCATCCAGCTTTGGATCGAAAATGAGAATAGAGAAAGTAGGAGGGAATAGAAAAGGGGCTACTGTCAGTTGCCTCAGACACCTGAGTTTCAGTGAGGAAAAGAAGATGAGTTTAGAAGAGGAGAGGTGGTGTTCTACTGATCGAAAATTAGATCTTAGACCGCGAATGTTGCAGAAGTTAATGAAAAAAAAGTTGAAGGGGGGTGTCAAGACACTTAGGGTCGTCAACAGAAAGGCAGTCCGACCTGGAGACATTTATGGTCCCCTCCCCAGATGGGGACTCCGAGGCTGGTGTAGGAGTCGCCATGATGATTTTAAATTTTTTGAGTGAAGGGTGTGTGTGTTATCAGGTGGTTGTAGTTTTGTGTGGAGGAAGAGAGTTGTCTTTAGAGGGCAGGCTCTGACTGCCCCCTTGTGTTGTGAGACACAAAGGGAAACGTTCAGTGAGGTCACAGCTGGGTTTAATGATATGTTCACACCACCCCCTGAACAGTGCTGGGAGTAATTATCGTCTCGGCAGGTGTCTACTGCGTCCTCCTGTTCTTATATGGCTATCTATTTATTTATTTATTTATCCGTTTATTTATCTAAGTCATGTGGTCACTACCTCACTAGTGTTCTCCACGTGGTTCAGGCTTCTAGTAATACAAACTACTTTTATATATTTTCTTATTTAATTATTATTATGTTATCAAACCTTTACGATCCTTTCATCTCTTCTTCCAGACTGACTCCCTCTTCTGACCATATTCCATATTCAAATCAATCTTACATACTGCTTACATACAAAACACTCTCCTCTTGTTTCCTTCCCTCGCCACACACTCCTCCCACTGTACTGTCATCACATACCTCCCTGCACAACACTTTCTGCTTCCAACCTCATTCCTATTCGGTCTACCTCACTAATGCATGAGTCTCTGCATCTTTCATCTCTGCCTGATTGTTTTCCCGCGTGAATCAGATTGTTTCAGGAGAGGAGCATCAAAACACCACTGGAACTAAATTATCCAATCCGACCCGTTATGAAACTTTTCAACTGGTTTGTATTCGCAGCAGAATATTAAGAACAAATGGATCAATGATGTGTTGGCGTGAAGAACAAGTCAAGTGTTCTTACGTTTCATCAAAGCTAGGTCCTCAATGCTTGTTATAAGTCTCCTGATGCAATAATGATAGGAATTGCTCGTTAGTAAGCTCCGGAAAGTGCTTCAGTTAATGACAAGGACTTCAATTTTTAGGACCATCAAGACCTCTTACAACAAATACTATAAACATGGTACTTATTCAGAATCATTATGGAGCTATGAAAGACGATTAGAAAGATTAATGGATGAGGATGAGTATGACAGGTAGAAATACGTAGACATGTTTCATACAGTGATTGCCACGTGTAGGCCAGACGGCTTCTTGCAGCTTCCCTTTTCTTACACTCTTATGTTCCAATCATGTGTTTCTAATCTAACAAACAGCTCCTAATTGTTATTTGATGAGAGTGAGGTTCTATTTTATTGGTGTGGCCGAGGTGTGGGCGGTGGTAGTGGCGGAGCAGTAATAATTTGTCCATTCCCCTGGTGTGTCGGAGGTGTGGGCGTTGGTGGCAGTAATGATGTGTGGTGGTGTGGGCGGTGATGGCATTGGTGGCGCTAATAGTGTTCTGATTGCCGCGATGATTACAAGGTGTAGTGCACGAACCTTTTATTGTGAGTACCGGCGCCTCTCATCACCTTGCTGGGCTTCACACGGTTCCTGCGTCAAGCACCTCAGCGTGAAGTGTTTGTGGTTCTGCAAGCTGGACAGATTCACATCATAGTCGGCGTCACGAACTTCTCTAGTCACTGTACATTATATATACACGTACAATACTGCATGTAAAGAATAGAGCTCCGACAACTGTTAATCCCTCTCATCAGCATAGTCCAAGCCGCCGCGCCGTCTTACAGCTGGCCATTTCCACGCTACAGCCACCAATGCTGTACACACACCACTTTACCATACCAGTAATCATTTATAGCTATCCATTCTTCGGTACTGTTGTTCGTCTTTCAATAATTCTATAGTAAGTGTAGTGTAAAAAATCAAACAGTTTAGAACACCCAGCACTATGATTCATGTTTCATTGACACTATAGTAAGTGCAGTGTATCATACCTAAATGATCCAAGTCTTTTGAATTCCTATCCATGAGTTCCTTAGTGTTGACATCTGATAGCAGCACGTAGATTCAACCATTGCCTGTTTAGTGAGGCAGAGCAGTAAGTCACGGTGAACAGGATCCCTTGTTAAACTAGTGCCTGCATTCCAAAGGGTCACCCACACGTGCGTTGACCTTTCTTCCTTATCACCGCAACTTTCCTGTGACACGCTTTTTCCAACGGACTCGTGTTCTTACCAGGAAGTTATTATCCCAGGAGGGAATTACTGCCACTCACCCCAGGGAAGGCCTGTTGATGGTGCCCCAGTTACTCACCCAAAGGAAAGACGGAAGGAGTAAAAAGGAAAAGCAATAGACGGCGGTGTACAAGTTTCTTTAACCGATTTGTCGGAGCATCAGCTTCAGGGTTTTAGAGACCACGCAGGTTTAATAAAAGCACTGTAGTTGGGGAAAAAGAGAAAAAATAGCAGCAGCTGCTCCCTGGAGCGCTTCATCCGGGAAATAGCCAACGTGTAGTAATTTATCGCAGCAAAATGATAGTAAAGTCACGCCTGCCGTGGAGCAGCGCGCGAGGAAGTGGCGCGGGAAGAGAGACGTCTAATTACTGCAAGCAATAACCTTAATTAACAGGCATCACTCATGACGGGGAGGGGCAGCAGGCAGGGGGCGACGCTCCCTCCAAAATAGTGCAGAAGAGAATGTGCCGGAAAAGAGAAAGAAGCCAGACGCTTTCTTGACCTTTCTTGATAGTTCCTCGTGTGTGTGTGTGTGTGTGTGTGTGTGTGTGTGTGTGTGTGTGTGTTGTGTTTATGGCTATGTATGGGGTTGCGTGCTTGTCCATATTTTCTAAGTGTACGGAAGCGAGACCGTGTGAATACTTGTCTGGTGTTATGTATGTATGTATGTGTATATATATATATATATATATATATATATATATATATATATATATATATATATATATATATATATATATATATATATATATATATATATATATATATATATATATATATATATATATATATATATATATATATATATATATATATATATATATATATATATATATATATATATATATATATATATGCATGGAGGGAGGGGTGTAGGCTTACGTGGTATACCATTATGTAATATATTTGTTAGTCTTCGCCCACTCTGATTTAAGAGTAAGTCAGGCCACAACTCATAGCGTATTGTTAATATCATATAACGTCTTTTACCCCTTTTCTGATCAATAAAGAGTTTGGAGAAACTCGGCACTTACAGTATTCTAAACTGCAGTATATAAGAATCTATAGTTATTATTATTATTATTATTATTATTATTATTATTATTTTTATTATTATTATTATTTCACTCTTGTTCTTGCTGTTTTTATTGTGATGATTAGCACTAAAATAACAATAAAATAACTTATAATAATCATAATAAAACTACTACTACTACTATTGTAGCACTAACAGTAGTAGTAGTAGTAGTAGTAGTAGTAGTGTTATTATAATTATTATAAGTTATTTTATTGTTATCGTCGTATCCATCAGAGAGAGAGAGAGAGAGAGAGAGAGAGAGAGAGAGAGCGAGAGAGTGACTCTGGAGCGGCCAGCCTTTACATATGAGGTAATTACAAATTCCTTGGTCGCCTCACCACTTAAGAGGTGCCCGGCAACGGGTGAACCTGTGTGGCCCTGCACGATGTCATCACGGTACAGCCAATGCAACAGTGACGGGGAATATTGTATAATTATGCAAGATTGAACTACAGACAAGTTGTGAGCGTTATTGAATTACCGCCTTCTGTTCGTCTTGTGACACAACTAGCCGTTCAGGAAGACATCAGAAATTATGGTGACAATCTCTGAGTAGCTGCTGTGGTCTCAGGACTGAAGTACATGCGTGACAAGGACCAGCCTCATTATGAAGGGGCAGCGGTAACTAATGTGTGCTATTGGATCTTATCATGAATGTTTGTAGCCAGCTGTGCTAAGCCTAAGTTTCTCGTGGGTAGTAGGGTGGTCCACGAGACTGTCTTTTTCCACCATGAGCCGCCGGAGATGATGTGTGCATGTGTGTGTGGTGCCAATTAAAGGTAGATAGGCAGGCGAAGACTGTGCTAGGCTGGGAAATGTGCAGTGAGCAAGTTTAGCAGACCAGTGTGCGGGTAAGATGCATCATTTCATGGCTTTAGTAAAAATGCATCACTGTCATCAGAAGTGCAATGGAAATCTGACATGAGCATTGCCTCCACATCGAGAAACATAACATTATTCAGTTACAGGAAGAAACCACAAAGAAAATGTACAAATTCAGGGACACTTTGTTTTCTGAGAGAGAGAGAGAGAGAGAGAGAGAGAGAGAGAGAGAGAGAGAGAGAGAGAGAGAGAGAGAGAGAGAGAGAGAGAGAGTACAAACACACTCAGCTTTAAATTGGAGCAACCCTATCCCACCCTCCCCCCTCCATCTCTTTTTCCCAACCCCAACAAAAGAATAAAGTAAAAAAAAAAAAAAAAAAAGCCCAATGGAGATCCCACTTGCCCTCTATGCAAAGAAGCCGTCAGGACGCTGCAACATTTCGTATTTTGCAGCAAAACATTATCAGAGATAAGAGCGAGCAACACCCGTATTTACCCTGACCGTCCCCTGCAGACACACCGTCACGAATATTGTCATTTCGCGCAGGGGAAAGGAAACAGAAAAAAAAGGGGAAAAATGGTCACTAGTAATGAAAGCGAGCAAAGGAAGGCATTAGAAAGGCTGCCGGTCCCCAGTGTGCCCTCTTAGGACGGCATAAACACAATACTCTCAATTGCACTCTCTTCTGTGCTGAAAATTCCAAGGTGACGCGGAGGCTTTGGTCGGTCGGCGCCGTTCAGGGCAACGCTGCGCCGAAGCTGAGTGAGCCTCGAGGGTCTGACGTGAGGCAATGGTTCTGCAGCGGCAGTGATAGTACTGTAGTGGTGGTGGTAGAAGTATTGGAGGCAACAGAGGCGGTTGTGGTAGTTGTGGTGGTGGAGTGCTGGCTTAGGAAGAGTTCTCTTTTATCAAAACAACAACAAATACATTTTCCTTAAATAACTCTTCATGACGTGGAGAAGTACACTAACAATATACATGGATCAAAATAGCAACTTTGGTCTTGTTTATTTTCTCTCAGTCTCTTCTTTCTTTACTTTCACATGTATGAAGGCAACGCCGCCGGGCAGGCGCTGCAAAGAAAAAGTGAATGGAATGCCTGTCAGTGGCGTTCTCTAAAAGACAAAGAAAAAGGCTGGAGTAAGGAAAGCCACGGAATCAGTTCCACAGCTGTGGACGTGTCCTGATCCTTCCTTTAGGAAGAGCTCAAGTCTTAGGGAGAACAAAACCTGGAAGCCACCTGACTGTCGCACTGTTAACAAAAAGGCTAAAGGTAGACTGCTGGAACAAGTGTCCGGGAGTGGGACAATCCAGGCCGGGGCGGTGCAGTATGAAGTTATATTTTGCAATTTGTCGGTACAGTCCGTGCCCGAAGGACACAGTCCAGCAGGGCAGTCCGGGCCTGAAGGACTCAGTAAGACATGGCAGCTGTGGCCTTTGGGAGCCAGCTGAGCGAGACAGCCTTGGCTTGAGGGACTGGAATAGCTTGGGTTGAGTGAGTGAAGTGGAGGAGTTGGTGGCGCCACTTGTACGTTTCCTGACAACTCCTGTGGGGTCACTTTGAGTGTATTGTTACTTACACTGAAATGTTTACAGTTCTGAGCGAGTGTGGTAATATTGTGTGGCTGGTGGTGATTGACTCACCTGCACCTTGTCCATTTCCAGTGATGTAAAGCTCCTCCACCTGGTTGCGTGGCTGTGTGACTTGCACTATAGTCTATAAAAAGTGTTGGAGATAGAACCTGGAATATTCAAGAATGCGGACCTTAATCTTACTTAATACTCCCCAGAACGTAACAGACCTTTTACTTTTTATTATTAATATTTTTTTTCTTTTCTTTTCGTTCGCGGACCCAAATCTTTGCGTTAAGGAGGGTGGAAACTCTGTATGTGCGAGGTGACTGGCATCGTGTTTGAATTATTAATCCCGTGTTGAAATTGTAGTCGCGGCAGTGTAAGGTTTGCTCTTTCCCGTGCGTTCTTGCCCAGCCTCCGGGAACCGCCACGGACAGTCTGCCTCAGTTTCAGGCAAGACAGGGGGTCGAGGGGTTAAACTTTGGTAAATTGTGTGTAAGTGCGTGTGTGAGCTTTCTAAGAGCAAAAATTGAAGAGAGAGAGAGAGAGAGAGAGAGAGAGAGAGAGAGAGAGAGAGAGAGAGAGAGAGAGAGAGAGAGAGAGAGCTATCCTCAGAGCAAGAAAGCAGCTGGCTCCTCGAGGTTACTGTGTCTTCAAAGAGAGGACTCATCCGAATCCTGTCTCTTAATCCTGACCTGTGCCTCGTCTTGGGTGTGTAGATCTCACTCCTACATTCTTAGCTCGATACTAGTGACTTTGAATGATACGTACTGGTAGTAACTCTTCTGACCACTGAGAGTGTTTATAATATTATTGGGAAATCTGCTGTAAGAAATGCATGAAAAACCTGAAAATTGGGGAACTTTTGACAGTATAGAAAATTGTTTATCTTCAGGTAAAAAAAAAAAAAGAATATATATATATATATATATATATATATATATATATATATATATATATATATATATATATATATATATATATATATATATATATATATATATATATATATATATATAATAGTCATCAGTGAGGCTTAATACGCAAACACGCACAAACTACCGGGACAAGGCTGCTAACATCTTTGCTCAGTGTCCGCAAAACAATTCCACACAGTAGCCTGTGAAACATATGGAACAGTGAGTCAGTCGTAATCAGACAGAACAGGTAATTTATAGAGATACCTATGTTCTGTGTTTTTTTTTTTACAAATTTCTCTGTCTTCTAGTTTATTTATTTTTTTCTTTTTTTGGTGGTACCGGATAAAGAAGCATAATTTTCTTGCAGCACTGGGGTGACTCACTCCTTCATAGACACAGGTTGTATTGAGTGTGACATGCAAATTTCTCTGGTCTGTGTTGTAGCTCTGCTGTATGATGAAATTTTTTAAGGGTGTTAAAGCACCTCCGCCCCTTGCTTTTAGTCACTCCTTTACTCTTACGCCTCACTCCTATACCTTCATTCATTCACTAGAGACAGAGAGAGAGAGAGAGAGAGAGAGAGAGAGAGAGAGAGAGAGAGAGAGAGAGAGAGAGAATGTACAACACTAAAAATGAAACACGTCAATGCCTAGAACAATGCAAATCGTGATTTATTGCTCTCTCTCTCTCTCTCTCTCTCTCTCTCTCTCTCTCTCTCTCTCTCTCTCTCTCTCTCTCTCTCTCTCTCTCTCTCTCTCTCTCTCTTTCGCACACACACACACACACACACACACACACACACACACCTCATGACGTCACACGACACACAACGGACAGTTCCCGCCAAGTGGAGACATTCATCAGCTCATCACCTTCAAGTGTCATCAGGTAACACTGGCGGCAGGTGGTGTTTATGCCCAGAGTATCCTTTCATTTTTGTAACCGTGGCTGAGGCATAGAAGGGTCAGCTGTTGGCACGTTGGCACATTACACGTATTACATTCCTGGCCAGTACACCGTGCGGCACAACACGTGAGCATTATTACTTCGTTCCTACATAAAAGAAAATAAATAAATAAATAAAAACAGACGAAATGGAACAAAATTTAAAGGAAAAATATATATTGTTCTCCTCCCTTCACAGTGCCATCCAGGCAGCCTTATCATTTCAAATCACTAGAGTACTTCACCGTAGTTTAGTGAAATCATTACATTGCTCACCCAACCAAAAAAGAAGCCGAAGTTGAGCAAAACTGATAGAAAAAAAAAAAAGAAACATGGCGTTTTTCCTTCACAGTAGCACTCTTATTATTCCAGTCTTATTATTGCCCAGGGGTTCAATGACAGCATGGTGAAATTATTACATTACTCACCCAGGCAGACTAAATGAACAGAATCAAATGAAAAAAAAGGAAGCATACATTGTCTATCCTTCACAGTTACCCAGACTTTTTTTTTTATTTCGTATCACTAGAGTACTTCCCTAAATGTGTGGCGACGTTGTAGTGACCAGTGCCACGCCTTGCAAACGTGTCACTCCTTCCCAGAGCAGCTTTGTGTGGCATTAACGAAGCGCGGTGGCACCCAATGGTAGTGTGAAGGCTGCGAGGTTTGTCTGCTGACTTGCCCAAAAATTATTATGTTGATTTATCTTCAGACTCTGGCGGCTGGAGTTTTTTTTATTACAGTGATATTGGTGTTTATTGGCATTTAATTAAACCAAACGTATGCCCGCTTAAAACGAGCTTACACAGAACGACATACTGCTATACAAATAAGCACACACACACACACACACACACACACACGCGCGCGCGCGCGCGTCGGGGAAGGAGCGTCGTAAGAAACAGCCTCGTAGGAAATTATAATGAAACAGCTTCTTAATGCTTAGCTTCTCTACCGGCGCGCTACTCTCTCTCTCTCTCTCTCTCTCTCTCTCTCTCTCTCTCTCTCCCCCCTGTAAAATACTACGTGGCATCATCGAAACGAGGGAGGAGCGGGGGAGGGCACCGAGTCCGAGCGACCTTGAAAACAGCTGAGTGATGATGCCACTTAGCATTTTAAAGGAGTACTTATAATCACCGCAATAATGTTGTCGTGTAATGCTTATTGGTATATCACATGCTTTTTAATACCATTTGTCTTGTTATAAGATACTGTAATATTCCACAGCCTGCAAAAAATAAGATTAAATAAGTGGCACCTCCGAGGCTGCGACAATGCAGCCGTCTGTTCTTCACGTCAGCTACACGCATAGCAGCACACCCGCGAGTCCCATACATTTTCAACTCCTCTGACGGGTAAACAAAGCCTTAAAATGCATATGTGTATAGAACATTTCCTACTTAGAATTGCACGTTCCTTCACCTCTTTCAGTATTTGCAGAAACACGCGTTACACCTTTTATACAGTGGACAACAAGCAAAACAACACCTACGTGTTCTGAAACGCTTCATTTGTCTCACCACATTTTTTTTTCTTTTCAAATGATGATAGGTTCTGAATAGCCGGGTTTTAAATGCATTTCCCCTGTTAATAATATAGAAATCGTGTTAATCTGTCACTAGAACCATAAAAACATCTTTTGAAAACCTGTGCAACTTCATTTAGAGTCTTATCAGTTTAGTGGAGGTGCGGCGCAGAAGTGTTTCAGAATAGGGATCATTGTCTCGTTTTCCCCCAACCTGGCGTCCCCGCTCGGCCCCTTCCACGACTCGCAGCGAGAGAGAGAGGTCGAGGTGCGGTGGTCTTGTGGCGGAAGCCTGAAGGAGGCGGTGAAGGAGTGAAGGTAAGAGTTTGGTAATAGGAAGATTGTTAGATTATTATTCAGTGGGTGGAATTAAGGCGTAACCTATGAGATTATGAATGATAAGGATGAATAGGTGAGAATAAGGATGGGTAGGTTTGTCCATGTTTGGTGATTAGATACGCCACGTTAGGTAATGTGATTAGGCTGACCTGATGTAGGTTGACCAGGTGAGGTTGGGTAGGTGTGATTAGGTTAAACAGATGGTGATTACAACACTGGCAAAGTGACGTAGTTAAGCTTATCAGGTGAGAGATGGGAAGTTATAGAAGTTTAGCAATTTGCGAGGGAATAAGCTGCAAGGGTGATTAGACTGCAGGTGACGTTATTTAATTTGTCAGGTGAGAGAAGTATGCTGATCAGATGGTAAGTTGGTTGCTTGTTTGTCCAGGTGATTGACGTCTGATTAAGCTTACTGAGGTGATAATTAAGGAAGTGAATTTGAGATTATATTATATAAGCACGTAAAATCATGTTGGATTGGTGTGTCTGTGGCTGCTATTTTGTGGTCCCTCTGCTTATTCGCTGTGCTGAGTGGCAGTTGGCTTGTTAACTACGATCATTGTTTCCCTTATTCATTATCATACACACACACACACACACACACACACACACACACACCTACCTACCTTTAGTAACGGTATATGCACACCCACGCACATTCACACCCACGCACGCTCACACATACGCCCACGCACTCGCACACCCACGCACTCGCACACCCACGCACTCGCACACCCACGCACTCGCACACCCACGCACTCTCACACCCACGCACTCGCACACCCACGCACTCGCACACCCACGCACTCTCACACCCACGCACTCTCACACCCACGCACTCTTATGTCCACGCGCTCTCATACCCATGCGCTCTCATACCCACGCGCTCACACACGCCCAGGCGATCACACACACACAAAATATTAATGACAAAAAAACTGGTGATGCACTCAAAAATCTGGTGACACTCAAAAAAAAACTGGTGATACACTCAAAAATGGTGACACTCAAAAAATCTGGTGACACTCAAAAACCTGGTGGTGCACTAAAAAAAAAACTGGTGATGCACTCAAAAAACTGGTGACACTTAAAAAAAACTGGTGATGCACTCAAAAACCTAGTCAGGCAGCCAAAAGAATGGTCATGCACTCAAAAAAAATATAACCCCTTCACACACACACACAACCCCTTCACACACACACACACACACACACACACACACACACACACACACATTTACATTCTAAATTTGCATTAGACTTTTTTAATGCTGCTTTGTTCTATTAAAGCAGATTTTTATTTATTTTTATTTATTTTCTTTTTTACCCGGTTCACCTCAAAGTTGGCTTATTTTAAATAGTTTTTTTTCCTAATTTGTTATTCATCTGATAAATATTTTCTTGTCCTATATTTGCTCATGTATTTGGCTTCAAAATTCTTTCCCTTATCTGACCTTTTCTTTATATAGTGGGTTTCAAAACGATGGACTACACTTAAAATTTTTGTATTTCTGCAACCTTAAACTGTCTATAAATAAAACTAATAAAAGGTGTGGGCCAAAGTTTAAAATGACTTCTTTTCAAATTTTAAATTTTTATTTGTGTTTTTCATGAGTGCAGAGATAGCATTTTTTTTAATCAGGTTCATCTTTTAAACTTGTGTATATATTGTGGTGTCATTGAAATTTCTGTGATGCCATGCAGATTTCTTCTATCTGGTGTTTTCTTCTACTCTACATCATTCTTCAAATTTTTGCTTTTAAATTATAATAGGGACATGTTTATCAAACACATTTCTTGGCTTCAAACGTTAAACTGCCGTACTTTTCAGATTTTCTCTAACCGGTGCTTTCCTTTCTTTCAATTTTCGTTTCTTGAATGTGACAGTATGGAATTTAGACACATTTCATATTAAATCTCGGCACAGTTCTCACATCATTTTTTTTTTTTTTTTCTATGTAGGAGGGACACTGACCAAGGGCAACAAAAATCCAATTAAAAAAAAATGCCCACTGAAATGCCAGTCCCATAAAAGGCTCCAAACCGGGAGTTAAAAAATTGAAGGATAAGTGTCTTGAAACCTCCCTCTTGAAGGAATTCAAGTCATAGGAAGGTGAAAATACAGAAGCAAGCAGGGAGTTCCAGAATTTACCAGAGAAAGGGATGAATGATTGAGAATACTGGTTAACTCTTGCGTTAGAGAGGTGGACAGAATAGGGTTGAGAGAAAGATGAAAGTCTTGTACAGCGAGGCCATGGGAGGAGAGGAGGCATGCAGTTAGTAAGATCAGAAGAACAGTTAGCATGAAAATAGCGGTAGAAGACAGCTAGAGATGCAACATTGCGGCGGTTAGAGAGAGGCTGAAGACAGTCAGTTAGAGGAGAGAAGTTGATGAGACGAAAAGCTTTTGATTCCACCCTGTCTAAAAGAGCAGTATGAGTGGAACCCCCCAGACATGTGAAGCATACTCCATACATGGACGGATAAGGATCTTGTACAGAGTTAGTAGCTGGGAGGGTCAGAAAAACTGGCGGAGACGTCTCAGAACACCTAACTTCATAGAAGCTGTTTTAGCTAGAGATGAGATGTGAAGTTTCCAGTTCAGATTATAAGTAAAGGACAGACCGAGGATGTTCAGTGTAGAAGAGGGGGATAGTTGAATGTCATTGAAGAAGAGGGGATAGTTGTCTGGAAGGTTGTGTTGAGTTGATAGATGGAGGAATTGAGTTTTTGAGGCATTGAACAATATCAAGTTTGTTCTACCCGAATCAGAAATTTTAGAAAGATCAGAAGTCAAGCGTTCTGTGGCTTCCCTGCGTGAAATGTTTACTTCCTGAAGTGTTGGACGTCTATGAAAAGACGTGGAAAAGTGCAGGGTGGTATCATCAGCGTAGGAGTGGATAGGACAAGAAGTTTGGTTTAGAAGATCATTAATGAATAATAAGAAGAGAGTGGGTGACAGGACAGAACCCAGAGGAACACCACTGTTAATAGATTTAGGAGATCAGTGACCGTCTACCACAGTAGCAATAGAACGGTCAGAAAGGAAACTTGAGATGAAGTTATAGAGAGAAGGATAGAAGCTGTAGGAGGGTAGTCTGGAAATCAAAGCTTTGTGCCAGACTCTATCAAAAGCTTTTGATATGTCCAAGGCAACAGCAAAAGTTTCACCAAAATCTCTCAAAGAGGATGACCAAGACTCAGTAAGGAAAGCCAGAAGATCACCAGTAGAGCGGCCTTGATGGAACCCATACTGGAGATCAGATAGAAGGTTGTGAAGTGATAGATGTTTAAGAATCTTCCTATTGAGGATAGATTCAAAAACTTTGGATTGGCAGGATATTAAAGCAATAGGACGGTAGTTTGAGGGATTAGAACGGTCACCCTTTTTAGGAACAGGCTGAATGTAGGCAAACTTCCAGCAAGAAGGAGGTAGATGTTGACAGACAGAGCTGAAAGAGTTTGACTAGGCAAGGTGCAAGCACGGAGGCACAGTTTCGGAGAACAATAGGAGGGACCCCATCAGGTCCATAAGCCTTCCGAGGGTTTAGGCCAGCGAGGACATGGAAAACATCATTGCGAAAAATGTTAATAGGTAGCATGAAGTAGTCAGTGGGTGGAGGAGAGGAAGGAACAAACCCAGAATTATCCAAGATAGAGTTTTTAGCAAAGGTTTGAGCAAAGAGTTCAGCTTTAGAAATGGATGTGATAGCAGTGGTGTCATCTGATTGAAATAAAGGAGGGAAAGAAGAAGCAAAGTTATTGGAGATATTTTAGGCTAGATGCCAGAAGTTACTAGGGGAGTTAGATCTTGAAAGGTTTTGACACTTTCTGTTAATGAAGGAGTTTTTGGCTAGTTGGAGATCAGACTTGGCATGGTTCGGGGCAGAAATATAAAGTGCATGAGATACTGATGATGGAAGGTTTAAGTACCTTTTGTGGGGTACCTCTCTATCATGTATAGCACGAGAACAAGCTGTGTTAAACCGAGGTTTGGAAGGTTTAGGTCGAGAAAGAGAGTGAGTAATGTACGCCTCCATGCCAGACACTATCACCTCTGTTATGCGCTCAGCACACAAAGACGGGACATGGAAGCAGTAGTCATTCTTAGGAAAATCAGCAAAATACCTCCTCAGGTCCTCTCAACTAGCAGAGGCAAAACGCCAGAGGCACTTTCACTTAGGGGGATCTTGAGGAGGGATTGGAGCGATAGGACAAGATACAGATATGAGATTGTGATCGGAGGAGCCCAATGGAGAAGAAAGGGTGACGGCATAAACAGAAAGATTAGAGGTCAGGAAAAGGTCAAGAATGTTGAGCGTATCTCCAAGACGGTCAGGAATACGAGTAGGGTGTTGCACCAATTGCTCTAGGTCATGGAGGATAGCAAAGTTGAAGGCTAGTTCACCAGGATGGTCAGTGAAGGGAGAGGAAAGCCAAAGCTGGTGGTGAACATTGAAGTCTCCAAGAATGGAGATCTCTGCAAAAGGGAAGAGGGTCAGAATGTGCTCCACTTTGGAAGTTAAGTAGTCACAAAGAATTTCTTATAGTCAGAAGAGTTAGGTGAAAGGTATACAGCACAGATAAATTTAGTTTGAAAGTGCTTGTGCAGTGCTTGTCAAACTTTTTCCGTTTTCCTATGATATTTCTTGTGTAGTCTTAATTTTTTTTAGGGAATCTTGGCACATCTCCTATGCCTATGAGAGACGTATTTTTGTTTTGAGTTTTGTAGGGAATCAGTTATCAAACACATTACAAGGAATCTCAGCACATACAACAAACTTCGTGTCTAGGAACTAATGGTCTGTATTCCTTGCAGGTGTGAAGTGTGTGGCTTCCACTTCACCATCCTATGAACAGCCTGCAGGAATCTCTATCAGCACCTGCTTCTGCAATATTGGCATCTGGTTATCAAATAGTGCTGTCACGCTGGGCCTGACATACTCCATTGCAATTGGGGAATCAAGCTTCACCAGGAAGAGAGGCCGAGCATCACGACCTTCAAGCCTTCAAGCCCTACAAGAGGTGTTAAGTATTGTCAGGACAAAACAGAGGGCCTGGTACAAGAGTTTTCATTGCAATCAAGGAAGAGTCAAGTTGCAGTAAGAAGAGTGTGGCAAGAATTTTAAGCAGGAGGAAGACTGTCAAGCAGTTGACGGCAGGAAGAACGCGTGAAATTCCCTTAAGTCGTGGCAGGACCAACAGGCAACCTTCAACACCTGCAGAGGCACAAGAGTTGTGGGCAGTTTCACCAGGAAGAGTTTGCTCCTCACTGAAGTTGACACAAAGACACAAGAATCTTCAAGTGTTGTTACTCCGAGACCCTGCTGCAAATGTTCTCCAATCCACTCCAGTCTGGGAAGGAAGAATGTAGGAAGTCCCTCTCTTCTGTACTCAACAAGCACCACCACCACCACCACCTTCATTCAGGCTTGGGACAAGTTTTGTACATTCCAGCACTTCAGTATTAAAGAAAACAAGTGCCATGTTTATTATCCTGTTGTGTATTTATTCACTTAACATTCACAGTAAAACAATAAACATTCAGTATTCCATCTTGTGTAAATAAAGTTTCAGGCAGAGTACAGGTCATGCCCTGAAAAAAAAAAACGCATAGAAGCCCTGTGCCAGCAACTGGTGTCGTTGGGATGGGGCTTCTGTGCAAATCATACCTTAAACTTTATTTTTGGGCCTTGGGCCAATCCTGGCACTTTTTTTTTATTACCTTGAGGGCATGAATTGTTACCACCAAATATTTATTTTACACTATACCAGCACATTGTTAGCAAACTATATATTTATTTCACATATATAATAGTAGTCACAAATTTATTTATTGGCAAAGACATACATACAAGTCATACACAGCAATGCAACCTGGACTAGATAATACACTGGTGGAGTCAGCTGGCTTGGGGCACTTGTACAGCAGCAGCACACCCAGTACTGGCTGTAGACACACCCTCCATTTGGCTCTTCCTGACGTCAGAGCCTGCAACATGGCACTACCGGACTGATTGCAGACAGAATGTTAGCCAACACAAGTGAGATCTGCAAAAGAGTAACGCAATTTGGGGAAAATGGATAGTTATGAAGACGTGAACCTGTATCACACATACACACTAATTCTATCACTCGAATGCTGGCTTTTTACTTTTTACAAACATTTCACTCCCTTTAACAGCCCATCACCTGGCCAAAACAATCCTCAAACAACCCACAACTCTTCCATATCTTATCTTTTTATATCCATAAATTCCTCAAAAAAACATCCTTATTTTTCGCCAAACACCTTTCACGTGCACATCTCTCAACAAAAAACCCAAGCTACACATCTCTTATTTCACACTGATCACTGCAAACCATTCCTTCTAACCCTCTTCAGTAACACACACAACACGCCTCACCGGTAATGCTCATCCATCCTAGTCATTCTTAATAAAAGTACCACACGTGCACTTACCCAGCCCACACACTGCCTCTCTTGCTATCCTGTACCACTATTTTCACACTTGCTGTTCTTCTAATCTTGGTAAGAGCACGCCTCTCCTCCATGCATTTACTAATCTTATTAACAACTTTCCTCTTATCCTGCACATACATACATAAGGATTCATACACGCACACACACACACACACACACACACACACACACACACACACACACACACACACACACACACACAGACTCTCAACAATACTCTGATTACATACAGTTGAGGATTCCTTATCCAAAATTGTTGGGAGTGAGTGGTACAGATTTTAGATTTCCCCAGTTTTTTTGAATAACAACTTGCCAATTTCTGATACCTCCCATGGCAGTAAATCAAGCTCTGGTTATCAATTTTTTGGTGGGGCAAAAAAAATGTGACAAAACATGACACAATTAAAATCTTAGATTTTTAAATTTAGGATAGAGGATTCTCAAGTGTAGCAACAAAACACAGTGTTCACATGAATTGGTTCCTGCAGTCACAGCCACCTGTCAGTCACAAGGTTCCAGTATGGTGTACCTCTTGCTCCTGAGTTATGGGAGCGTTCCAAGCTTTCTTCCACTTCCTCTCCGTGTTACCACCTGCGGGGAAGACACACATCTGTACTCCTGCTGCATGACTCACAACTCAGTCCAGAATTTAACCATTTCACCACATTACACAGCAAAGAAGGCACGACAGAAAACACTGACATGCACATTTAACTCTTAAAGCAGTGGGGTGTATTGTAACTTGAAGGTCTCCACATACAGGATAAACTAGACTTTTCACTATGACAAGATATGATATGTCTACTCAAATAAGAAGACATGGAAAAAGTGCCAAATTGTCATACATGGCAACTCACGTGCCCTGAAGATGTTATGCTCAGTCTTTCAATCACTGAGAGACTGTCAGGCACAGTGGAGAGAGGCGTCTCTCCTGCGCTCCCCTGTACATTTCCCCCTTGCCACTACCTTCTTGTTTCATCGCTCACATTCAATACCCCTTAAGGTGCGTCCACACGATCGAACAATGCTCGACGGACAAAATTGTTACCAACTACCAGTGGAAAGCGGAAAGGCTCGTTGATGACGTCAGAAGCGAGCACCAAGTGGTGTACCGGACATTGTCCGTGTTCGCAGCATCGAAACGTCAGACACTGTCTGGTGTGGAATTATACGATACTGCCAGACACTCGACGAGCAAAGTCACTTGGTTACAGGATTTTCAAAGTCCGTCAGTTCATTAGTTCTCATCGTCCTGTGACCATGGCCAGCAGTACCTCAGTCAATGAGAAGAGTTGCCACTGGGACAGAAAAGAGACCCTGCTACTAATAGAACTATACCGGCAGAATCCATGCCTATGGAATGTAAAGTCTACTGTGTACAAGGATAGGAACAAACGTGTCGCGGCCATTAATGAAATAACGGCAGGACTGAATAGAAATGGATTATCTGTTACTGCTTCTGAAGTGAAGAAAAAAATAGAATCCATCCGTAGTCAATATAGGAGAGAACTACGAAAACAGGAGAAATCAAAGAAGTCGGGGGCTGGTGCTGACGACATTTACACCCCCATATTATGGTGTTTTGATGACCTCTGCTTCCTCAACGATGGCGACAGCAAGAGAGAATCCGTGTCAAGTATGGATAGCCAAGTGTCTCTTGTGCCTGAAGAAGTGTCTGATCATGAGGTGAGTACGTAATTGTCGTATATCTGTCTGTTTACCTGTCTTTGAATGAAAAAAAAAATGAAAAACCAAACAATGGCCATACATTCTTTATTGCCACAATCTACCTTTATAATACATTTTGTCAACAAAGCAATGTAAAATATGTTCAATATGCAACATTGGTGATTTTTATGATACATTACTATTATAATTTTACTCCCGAGTTATTGTAACTTAGCCTCATGTATGTCTGTTTTGCCAGATCACAGTACCTTCCTCATTGAAATATTTCATATACAGATTGCGTACAATTGTGCCGTTGATGGTGGTGTGTTCTTCATACTCGAGCGGTAGCATGCCAAGGATTTCATCAGCGTTTTCTATATTTGCATCAGAACACAAAGTTGGGGTGATAGGTGCTTTGCGAAGGTAATTATGTAGTGCAGTGCAAGCAAGAACTATTTTCTCTACTTTTTTTGGTTCAAGGTTAATGGCTTTATGAAACACTTCAAATCTTTTAGCAAGTATTCCGAATGCGTTTTCTACGGTGCGTCGAGCTCTTGACAGTCGGTAGGAAAACACACGTTGCTCAAGGTTTTGATTTTGATGAGAGAAAGGCTTCATGATATGACGCTTCAGAGGAAATGCATCATCAGCAACGATCACATATGGTAATATTTTTGAGCTGTTTGGGAGTACCTCATCATCTGGCATACCGGCAGATCCTGCTTCAATACGCTGGTTGAGAGAACAGTTACCCCACACTCCACCATCCGACACTCTTCCATTAGTGCCCACGTCAACATATATGAAGTTTGAGTCTGCATTGGAGACAGCCATTAACACTATGCTGTGGCTTCCTTTGTAGTTGTAGTAGAAGGAGCCGCTATCAGGTGGTGGCCTTATCAGGATGTGCTTCCCGTCAACTGCTCCGATGCAATTAGGAAAGTTCCATTTCTTGGAAAATCCCTGTGCTACACGCTTCCACTCCTCCGCTGTTTGGGGTGTCTGTTAATGAGAAAAATGTTATTAAAGGTCTTTTGTATGCGTTCTCGATATATATAATACATTATCCTCCTCTCTCTCTCTCTCTCTCTCTCTCTCTCTCTCTCTCTCTCTCTCTCTCTCTCTCTCTCTCTCTCTCTCTCTCTCTCTCTCTCTTTCACAGGAAATTAAAACGATAATACACGTTGACATACACTAATGGCTTGTATCTATTTCCAGATTTTCAATGATCCTATACTTCAACAAAATGAAGATGGTTCTGTAACCCATACAACACCAACGCCTGTCACACCTGTCCCAAGTACATCGCATGATAATGTACCACCTGCAACGCCTGAGTCTTCACGCATTCAGACTCAAACTACCCGAGGGAGAAAAAGGTCTTTACTCACTGACGAGAGGCATGAGGTGCTTGAAGAAGCGCTTCATCAACTGAAAGAATTATCTCGATCGGAGAAGGATAGCGATGAAGAAAGTGCTTTTGGTGATGTTGTTACCAATGATTTGCGAAAGATGAATGTAGAAAATAGGATCCATGCACAGAAACTAATTTCTGAGGTACTTTATCTGGGGAAATTAGGGAAGCTCACCTTTTCATCCAAGGTTGTTGGCTAATTATGTAGTACGACCATTATTGTCTGTATTGAAGTGGCATTAATATGTTAACAATAAATCTGTGACAGTTAAGTGGTAGTATGTCTTTGTCCCTGGTTTAGAAACAATATTCATGAACAACTTTACATATGTGACATATGTGTAGAGATGCACTTTTATATGACGGGTTGCGCTTCAACGTGGGTAATGTACGAGTGGCCAAACACCAAGCATTTGGGTCTTTTTACATACACCTAACAAGATGTATATAATGTATGTAATTAATCTCGCGTCTATGCTTAACTGTAGAGATGTTCTTCACATTACGCAAGTCATATTCATAATATATGCACCGTCACAAACAAGCATTACTTACCTTTAAGTATGGATCCTTAAGCACATCATAGATGGTTTGGCACATATCAGGAATGATTGCAGACAGACTCTGTTTTGAAATCCTTGTGCTGTATTGAAGTGAACTGTAGGAGCACCCGGTGGAAAGGTACCTCAACGTTGCTTCCAGACGTGCTGCAGGTGAAATGCTCTCCCTCATACAGGTGTCCTGCTTTGTTATAAAAGGTTTTAACTTTTCCAATAAATCGTAGAAGGTATTTGGGTCCATCCGCATATAGTTCGTAAAGTCCGATTCATAGCCAGTTCTCAATTCTTGCAAAATGGTTGCATGGCTTCCCCTTTCATTTCGTTTGTGCAACCAGTCCTTGCACCATTCCCTTCTTGTCATCTCCTCCTCCTCCTCACAGAGTACAGCAATGATCATGCTGCATAGTGCAATTTTTTTTAGCCTTCTTTTTTTTCTTGTGGACCATGGTAGTGATGTACTGCACCACTCGTCCAAGGCCACACACTGACTTAAATGCCTGAGTTGCCAACGGACATCACCTTCGAACATTGTCCACCGGTCTTTGCCCTGTGAGCAGAGTTGAAACAGTGGTAAACAGCCTCATCTGGTACCACTGATTGTTGCCAGATCCACTTCCATCGTTTCACCGCTTATGACGTCATCCTGCTTCTCCTCTGATATGGTAACGATTTTGTCCGTCGAGCATTGTTCGATCGTGTGGACGCACCTTTACATTACAATGGATCCCGGCAAGTTTAACAGGGAAGAGAGTGCCATGATGGTGTTTGAGTCGAGGTCAGTAACCATGGGTCTGGAAAGAAGACAGGGAGATCACAGACAGCTGTGACACAAGTGGCCAGGGCTGTACCAGGGCTGGGCACAGCTGCCACTCCTGAGAGAAAGTCTAAGGGCAAAAAAGGAAGACAGATACAGGAATAATAAGTTGACAAAACACATGCATGGTGAACACTTAATTGCCACGCCATCTTTCTCCTGGTCAGAAGAGGCCTGTGAGCTGCAGGATGACCGGGGGTGAGCGGCCTCCGTCCGCCACCCAGATGATGGCTGCTTCTGAATTTGCCATCTTCCTTCCTGTCTCACAATTACTGATCCCTTCTTGAACAAACACCATCGCAACACTTTTCTTCACTGTCAAGCTTGCCAGAACCCATTATGTGAGGAGAATTATGGGTGAGCCATCACATGAGAAGCTTGTACCAAGGGAAAACAGGCAGGGGAGTGTGGCAGTGTAGAAGAGGAGGACAGCTGAGTGTCATTGAAGAAGAGGGGATAGTTGTCTGGAAGGTTGTGTCGAGGTGATAAATGGAAGAATTGATTTTTTTTAGGCAGTGAGCAATAACTAGTTTGGTCTGCCCCAGTCAGAGATTTTAGAGAGATCAGAAGTGAGGCATTCTGTGGCTTCCCTGCGTGAACTGTTTATTTCCTGAAGGGTTGGACGTCTATGAAAAGACATGGATAAGTGTAGAGTGGTATCATCAGTATAGGAGTGCATAGGACAACAAGTTTGGTTTTAGAAAGTCACTGATGAATAATAGGAAGAGTGGTGACAGGACAGAACCCTGAGGAACACCACCGTTAATAGATTTAGAAGAACAGTGACCGTCTACCACAGCATCAATAGAATGGTCAGAAAGAAAACTTGAGATGAAGTTACAGAGAGATGGATAGAAGCCGTAGGAGGATAGTTTGAAATGAAAGCTTTGTGACAGACTCTATCAAAAGCTTTTGATATGTCCAAGGCAACAGCAAAAGTTTCACCAAAATCTCTCAAAGAGGATGACCAAGACTCAGTAAGGAAAGCCAGAAGATCACCAGTAGAGAAATAATGAGTGGTTAGTGTTGATACTACTACTGCTGCTACTACTAGGGTCTGGAAGGGAGAGTTGGGAGTGTTAAGTGTATGGTGTTCCTACTACTACTAATGCTGCTACTCCTACTGTTATTACTACCACTACCACTAAGCTAACTTGAGAGAGAGAGAGAGAGAGAGAGAGAGAGAGAGAGAGAGAGAGAGAGAGAGAGAGAGAGAGAGAGAGAGAGAGAGAGAGAGAGAGAGAGAGAGAGAGACCAATTTTATATAGAGAAAAACAAAAAATACATCAACAACGACAACAACAACAACCTCATTAACCTGTTAGAGAAGGAGTGAGAGAAGCTTACCATACAAGTGTGGCTCTCCCCAGCAGCAGTAGCAGCAGCAGCAGCAGCAGTAGCAGCCCCTCTTCCCGGCACAGCTGCCCCATCAGGCACCTCCACTGCTCCCAGCCATCCTACACCTGTGCCACCAGGAAGCTGACGAGGACCACCTGCAGCTCTGCCACTAAGCTGTCTGGCCTGCAACACAAATCAGGATCAGAATATATTTAATACTATACTTAATTCCTGCCAACTACTACTACTACTACTACTACTGCTACACTGTTCTTGAGTGCTAAAAAGACATACAATAATAACTATGACTACTGCTGTTACTGCAATTATTACCTAACAATAGTGAAGGGCAGAGAGAGAGAGAGAGAGAGAGAGAGAGAGAGAGAGAGAGAGAGAGAGAGAGAGAGAGAGAGAGAGAGAGAGAGAGAGAGAGAGAAACAATAACAAGTAAACAAAGAGAACCTGTCCAATCATTGACTTCAAACTATAGGAAGAACCAAGCCTATATTTTGTGACTTGACTGGGACTACCCCCTCTCTGTAGGCTGTCCTGGCTGGCTGGGTGAAGCCACAGTCCCTCCCTTTGACTTCATCTGTGGTGGCCGGGGGGCTGTGGGGGGCTGGGAAGTGGGTGAGGTGAAGGGCTGTGGGTCTGGTGTGTCTGTGGTGGAGTGTGGGGCTGCTTGTGAAGGCTGTGAGACTGTTTGTGAGGCTCCTGTGGTGTGTGTGATTTTTAGGAGTGTTAAAAGTAGAAGGCCGGAAGTAATATTAAAGTTATACTTGGCGCTGGTCAGACCTCATCTAGACTACGCTGTGCAGTTCTGGTCCCCACATTACAGGAAAGATATAGGTCTATTAAAATCACTACAGAGGAGAATGACTAAAAGGATACAGGGGATGAGGAGTATTCCTTACGAGGCGAGGTTGAAGCTGTTAAATTTACATTCTTTAGAGATACGTAGGTTAAGAGGGGACCTGATAGAAGTCTTTGAGTGGTACAAGGGTTATAACAAGGGGGATGTAGGCAAAATTCTTAGGATCAGCAACCAGGGTAGAACAAGAAATAATGGGTACAAGCTTGAAAAATTTGGGTTTAGGATGGAGATAGGAAAAAAATTGTTCTCAAAAAGAGTGGTAGATGAGTGGAACGGACTCAGTAATCATGTTGTTAGTGCTAGGACACTAGAGAGCTTTAAGAGAAGATTAGACAAGTTTATGGATGGGGATAACAGATGGAAATAGGTAGGTATATTTCATACAGGGACTGCCACGTGTAAGCCTGGTCGCTTCTTGCAGCTTCCCTTATTTCTTATGTTCTTATGTTCTTATGTATGTGTGAGGTATGTGGTGTTCTGTGAAGGGGCTGTGTCAGATGCTGTGTCAGGGGCTGTGGAGGGCTGTGGGGAGGTGGAGGGGCTGCTGTGTGTGTGTGTGTGTGTCTTGGAGGATCTGAACTCAACCACTGGCATTAATTCTGCTGCTGAACAAACTCCACCTGAAAAATAAGGAGAGAATTAATGGCTGGTGATAAAATAATAATAACAATAATAATAATCTATCTATTTGAATTAATGACTGGTAATAATATAGTGATAATAATCTATCTGTCTGTCTTTCTGCTTGTCTGTCTGTCACAATATTAGGCTGGTAATCCCATATGAGACAGCCCAGTCAACACACACACACACACACACACATAAACCTAACCCAACCACTTACAGCCTTCTTCTGCTTGTTCCTCAGAATGTTAATGGCCCCCATGCCCCGTTCCTTCCACTGTGGGGGCGACTCAGAGGTGTGATAATGAAACAGCTTGTACTGCCTGCAGGGGGGGGGAGGTTAGGTTAGGCTGGCACTGTCTGCATGTTAGGTTAGGTTAATAAAATGAAGAGAGGTTATGTGAAGAACAAGAAGAGGAGGAGGAGGAGGAGGAAAGTAAGAAAGAAAACATAGATTGAGAGAAAATAAAAATAATAATAATAATAATAATAATAATAATAATAATAATAATAATAATAATAATAATTATTATTATTATTATTATTATTATTATTATTATTATTATGGATCACCTGAAGATCAGCCACCCCAGCCGCACTCGGGGTGGCGGATCTTCAGGTGAGACAATCTGGGGTGGCGGATCTTCAGGTGATCCCTGTGGGGTGGCGGATCTTCAGGTGATCCATTATTATTATTATTATTATTATTATTATTATTATTATTATTATTATTATTATTATTTACCTGCAATAAGAAAACCTGACCTGACCTAACAATGATAAAACAGCAAAATTACCATCAGTACTTGACCTGATCTGACCTCACCTAACAATAAGAAACAGCAAAACTACCAACATTTCTCAATAAAATAATAAACCAATAAAAAACTCACAAGAATAATAATAATAAAAAAATAACACCATTATTAACCTGACCTGATCTCGAAACTCAGTCTCATCATTTCCTCCTCCTGGTCATCATCACTAACCACGAAGACCTCCAGCAAGGTCACCACTGGTTCAAAGTAGGGGTCATGCTCCCCTACTCTGCTGGTTGACTCCCCCTCCTCGCTCACCACGCTGTCATTGAGGTCTGTCTGTCTGAGAGAGAGAGAGAGAGAGAGAGAGAGAGAGAGAGAGAGAGAGAGAGAGAGAGAGAGAGAGAGAGAGAGAGAGAGAGAGAGAGAGAGAGAGAATTAGGCTTGGTTGGGCTAGGAGGAGGAAGAGATGGGAAGAGAGAAGAGGAGGTCTAGATGAAAGAAAGAGGAGGAAGAGGAAGAAGAGGACAAACATACATGGATATACAAACAAACAAACAAACAAATATTCAGTTGAGACAAGAAAACTGAAAAAAATGAAAAAAATAAAAACGATATATTCTGACACACACACACACACACACACACACACACACACACACACACACACACATAACGAACCAACAAAACAAACAAACAAAACAAACAACAAACACAAGAAAATGAAGAAAAAAATAAGGAAAATATTTACGTTAACTTTTGTTTTTTATCCTTAACATACACAAGAACTCCCCCACTCCCGCCCTCCCTTCCCTCACACACACACACACACACACACACACACACACACACACACACACACACACACACACACACACACACGCAAACAATTCCATAAATAAAAAAAAAAATCGAAAATACAATAAAATAAGGAGGCATTTTGAGCCATATTTCCTTATTTCCCCTTGTCCCCTCGTCCCTTAGCGCTCAAGATGGCCGCCCACACCTGCTTCTTACTGGCGGGCAGGTGTGTGTGTTGTAAATCGCTAAATAAAGGAGTAATTAATAATGGTGGGGCATCACCCTCGATTTTCCACCATAGGATCCCCGCCACCCGCCCTCACATATACGCCTATTTTCCCTATTTAAACCTCCGCACCGCCGCCATTCTCGTGTGTGTTGATAGCCAGATGATGTGAGTGTAGAATGGTAGCCATGTTACCTTCTCAAGAGCCATGGTGTCGCCGATGATGATGGATAATTGTGGCTGCCTCTATCAACCCCTCCGATGCAATTTTGTACGCAGACTCACCATCTTGATCTTGATCTTGATGGTACAGGTGGCACAGGATCACTCCTGAGCCAGGCCTTTGGATCGGCAACTCCTGTAGAAAGGGAAAAAAAAAAAAAAAGAGAAACGAACAGCATCCTCTATCCTAATTGTTCATACACCTGGCACGCCACATTCTCTCCAGAAACTCTTTCACCGCCTCAATCATCCTTTCATTCGCCTCTCTACACAGTCCCAGCAACAACACCATCCATTCCTTTCCTATCTTCTCCACTCTTTCATTCCTATCATGCCCTAACTCAGTCAGTATCACTTGCATCATCTCATTCCTGTCTCTGGCATACTGCACACACTCCAGCACCACATGTTCCACTGTCTCATCCTCTCCCATGTCACACATCTGGCACACTTTGCTGCGGGACTCAGACCACCTGTAACTCCTTGCATTCACATCCATACACTGTGCCCTCGCTCGGAAGAGAAGATCACCGCCCAGGCTTCCATCATACCACCTTTCATACCTCGGGGCCTCTTTCTCCTTGTACCATTCCAGGGTCTTCTTTCTTTCCATCTCATTCTTCCATTCATTCAGTCCCACACATTTCACTTCTTTGTCTATCTCATTCTTCCATTTTCTCACATCCCATTCGGCTCCCACTCTTCCTCCTCTTGTTACCACCCATTCACGCTCATTTTGATTCCTAGCAGCCATTCTTATCGCCCACACAACTTGCAATTCATTCCTGTCTGTCATTCTCATGCATCTCTTCCTCCATTTGCTTCCACTTTCATTCCACAGGTACACCTTCCTTGCTATTCTTGCATCATCCATTCTCTCAAGCCTAATCTTGTACCTAAGTGTGGCTTTTGTCAGTCTTTCTCTGAAGGTGCTCCATCCCATGTCACCTCTCAAGGCTTCAACTGCTGTGCACCTCGGTGCACTCAGTGCCATCCTTGCTACTCTATTCTGGCCCACTTCTAACTTATCAATTTCACTTTCATTCCATGTAATCACATCCATACCATACATTATACATGGCACAGCCACACTCTTCCACACTTCTCTCAACACATCATACTTACTTGCTCTCATTCTTGCCGCGCTTCCCAATCGACCTACCCATTGGTTTACCATACTTATCTTTTCATTCTTTGCCTTTGCACACCCACTAGGACTCATCCACATCCCTAAGTACTTGTATTCTTGCACCTGTCTCAACTCATTCTCTCCAAGTCTCCATACCACATTACTTTCATCCTCTGACCTATTCACAATCATTACTTTGCTTTTCTTACTGCTAAACCTTACTCCAAAGTCTTTACCATAGCCATCCACTACATCCAACAGACTTTGAAGCTCATCTGCCGATTCACTCATAACAACTACATCATCTGCATAAAGGAGCACACATACTTTATCATTCCCCACACTTACCCCTACATTCATTCTTCTCATCCTGGCTGCTAGCTCCTCTGTATACAGGCTAAAAAAGGTTGGTGACAATATACAGCCCTGCCTAACTCCTCTCTCACTCTTCACCCAGTCTGTTTCTATGTCTCCTAGCCTGTATCTAGCTCTTGTGTCCACATACATACTTTGCACTACGTTAACTATCTTTGCACTCAATCCAATCTTTTCTAAGACTCTACCTAACATTTCTCTGTTCACTCTATCATAAGCTTTCTCTATATCCAAAAAACCTAGGTACAATTTACCCCCATCCTTCTTTTTCTTCTCAATCATTTCATTCACCACAAACATATTGTCCTCAGCTCTCCTGTCCCTACGAAAACCATTCTGTTCTTCACCCAGCACTCCAGCTCTCTCAATCCATTTACACAGTCTCTCATTCAACACTGCACTGAAAACTTTACCTACTGTATTCACTAATGCAATTGGCCTGTAGTTCTTCAGCTCATTCTTACTCTTAAATCCTCCCTTATGCAACAGACACACTCGGCTCTCATTCCACTTTCTTGGCACTCTCTCTTCATCCCACACTCGGTTGAATAACTCAGTCATTCTGTCTATCACTACCTCCCCACCATTCTTGTAGAACTCATAGGGTATATCATCTGGACCTGCTGCCTTGCCATTCTTCTGCCTTCTCACACACCTCTCCACTTCATCCCTATTGATTCTTTCATCCAGTTCATCTGCATTCTTCCTTTCCAGTGTTACACATTCTTCTCTCACACAAAATATCTCACCTACCCCACCTACTTCTTATTAACTCATTATTGCCACCACCCTCCACCACCACCATCACTGCTACCACTATTACTACTTCTACTGTTACTACTACGACTCCTACTACTACTACTACTACTACTACTACTACTACTACTACTACTACTACTACTACTGGTACTGCAAGAGACTCGTACTCACTCTCTCAAGGAAACACAGCCCTTCTGCAACACACATCATTATTGCCACCACCCTCCACTACCACCACCACCACCACCACTACGACTACTACTGCCATCACCACCGCCACCAAATAATGATTTGATTCTACCTGCCATTACTTTCTACAACTATAATTTAAAAATGATTCTTTAGCATATAATAACAAAAGAAAGTTCAAGGTATTTATGTTTATGTATTTTCTTTGTTACTAGTTTGCTCTTTTATTATAAAAATATTGTCAAATTTACTGATTATTACTTCTATAATTATAATCACCTATATTATTTGTGTGTTGCCAGTCAGTGCTGAGTGAATCACCCGAACTTCATCGTCTTTCTGCCAGGGAGCTTCGGCTCGGCAGAATATGCCTTATGAATTTTCATATTTGTACTAAACCTTATAAAACCTTATAAAAACCTTAAACCACCATCGCCACCAACACCACCGCCACCACCGCTACCACTACCACCGCCACCACCACCACCACCACCACCACCACCACCACCGCCACCACCACTACTATCACTGCCACCACTGCCACCACCACCACTACTACTACTACTACTACTACTACTACTACTACTACTACTACTGCTACTACTGCTACTACTGGAGAAGACTCCGCAGACATACCCTCAGAAACAGGACTAAATGCATCCTCCTCCTCCTTCTCCTTCTCCTCCTATTTTGACCCAAGCAAAAAGGAACGTCGAGAAGGGACATATACGCTCAAAGAGACGTATCAACGCGGTAAGGCGAGAAAGGGAGACGAAGAGAGAAAGAGAGAGAGAGAGAGAGAGAGAGAGAGAGAGAGAGAGAGAGAGAGAGAGAGAGAGAGAGAGAGAGAGGGGAGAAAAGAGGGCAGGTAACGAGAAAAGGGAGATAGAGGAAGATGGGAATGAGGTAAAGATGGTGATGGTGGTGGTCTCTGTTCCATGGAGAAGAAGAAATGGAGGGAGAAAGGAAGGAAGGAGAGGAAGGAGAGGGAGAGAAGGAAGACAGAGGATAGGGAGAAAGATCATATCACGATTTCCAGCCTCAATCAATTGGCCAAACGACCTGTGAGCGAGCAGCGATTCCTCTTTCTTCCTGTCTTCCTCCTCCTCCTCCTCCTCCTCCTCCTCCTCCTTTTCTTCTTCCTTGTCTCTTTCATCGTCTCCTTGTCTTTTCTTTCATTGTTCTGTTTATTGTTCATCTTTATCATCGTTTTCATCCTCGTTCTCTTCTTCTTCTTCCTCCTCTTCCTCTTCTTTGTCTGTTTCATCGTCTCTTCTTGTCTTTTCTGTCATTGTACTGTTCGTTGCTATTATCGTTTTCAGCCTCCTTTTTTTTTTTTTTCTTCTTATTCCTCCTCCTCCTCATCTTCCTTGTTTCTCTCATCGTCTCTCTTCTCCTCCTTGTTCTGTTCACTCCTCATCCTTGCCATCTTCGTCGTTTTCATTTTCCTCCCCTCCTCTTTCTCCTCTTATTTTCTCTTTTTTTTTTTTGCTGTTGTTGTTTTGGCCAAATAAAAAAAAATAAAAATATGCTTTATATGGACTATTGGCACCTTATTTTCTTCATGTACTTTAAATAGTCACAATGTAAATAATCTGCAAGTATGATAAAATGTTTGAGGATGTTTCAATCTTTTCTTCTTATCCCTCCTCTTCTTCCTTTTCTTCATTGTCTTTCTCATCGTCTATCTTGTTTTAGTATTCACTGTTTATCCTAGCTATCACTGTTCTCGCTCTCCTCCTCCTCCTCCTCCTCTTCCTCCTCCTCCTCCTCCTCCTCCTCTTCCTCCTCCTCCTCTTCCACCTCCTACTTCTCCTCCTTCTCCTCCTCCTCATTCGCAGAAAATTGAGACTTGAGTTTTTATTGTTTTATTATCACCAAGTCGAGTGAGAGTTTTAAAGTGTTCATGTTGATTTGGATTCCCTCCTCTCTTTTTCCTTCTCCTCCTCCTCCTCCTCCTCCTCCTCCTCTTCTCAGGGTTACTTCTTATATATACTCGTATCTTCTGGAAAAAAAAAAAAAACTCAAAAGGATGTAAAAAAAGAAGAGGGACACAAGACAAAACATTTAACACAAAGGGGAAAACAGAAAAGGGAGATAGGAAAATAGGTGATGAAGAGAGGAATAAGAGGCAAGTGAGGGGAACAGTGTGTACGAGGAGGGGAAAAAGAGGGGAAGGGCTCACAGTTATTGGCGTCCTGTCGCTTTGTGGCCGTGCGTGTGTGCGTGCGTGTGTGTGTGTGTGTGTGTGTGTGTGTGTGTGTGTGTGTGTGTGTGTGTGTGTGTGTGTGTGTGTGTGTGTGTGTGTGTGACCCCTCAGGCTGCCGCTTTTAAGGTGAGGGGTGAGTGTGAAAAACAAAAAAACTGACAACAAAGAAAAGAAGGAAAGAGAGCCAGAAAACTATGAACAAAGAACGGGAAAAAGCAAAAAAAAAAAAAAAAGAAAAAAGAACGAAAGAGAGAAAAAGATTAAATAAAGAAAACCACAAAGTACAAAAAATAGGAAGAAACACACAAGTTTACGATGAATTAGCGAGTGATTAGTAACATAAAGTGGTCGTGAGAAAGAGTTACGAGTTACGACTTTGTAGTTGGAAGTTCGGGGAAGAAGAAAGGACGAACAGTGGAAGAGTGAAGTGTTTTGTAAGCAAGAACAGATTCCACGAAGTTTCCAGTGAACAGAACGGACCGAAAACTCCTTCAGAAGTTGGTATCATTAGGTTTTCTCGGCTCGCAGTGAAACATCTGCAGCGCCTGTTGTGGTCTGGGAGTCGCAAATCCAAGGAGTGAACGGCGGGAGGGAGGACGAAAAGGAAAGATGTAAGGATAGGATAGAGAGAAGGAAGGGAAGAAAAGGGGGAGGGAGGGACGTAAAGGAAAGAAGGGAAGAAGGAAGGAAGAAAGAGAATGATGAAGGAGGGACGGAAGGAAGGGGAAGGAAGGACAGGAAGCAGGGAGAGAAGAGAAGGAGAGAGGGAAGAAAGAGAGGGAAGGGAGGGAGAGAAGGGAGAACGTACAGGAAGATTCAGGGACAGGAGGGAGGGAAGATGGTGAGACGGAGGGAAGAGAAGGAGGGAGGAAAGAAAAGGAGGTAATCTACAAAGAGATACCAGACATGTGCAAAAGAAAAAAAGAAAGAATGAAAAATATGAAAATTAAAGAAATATGATAAAGAGTGATTGAAAGAGAGAAAAAAATAAAGGAAAGGAGGACTGAAGGAGAGACAAAATGTAGAGCAAAAGCAGTGAAGGAGATAGAAAGAAAGTGAATGAGAATTGTAGAATGTGAGACAAAAGATCAGAAAACGAAAAGTGAGTGAATGGTATATATATAAGGGGGAGAGAGAGAGAGAGAGAGAGAGAGAGAGAGAGAGAGAGAGAGAGAGAGAGAGAGAGAGAGAGCACTAAGTTAATCAACAGGGAAGCAGACAAACGAAAGAGAACGAGAAAAAGATAAAGAAAAACCTACCAATCTTTTCCTCCACCTAATTACGGTTCTCTTCCCTCCTTCCTCCCACAATACCCTTTCTCTCCTTGCTCCTCCATTTTTCTCTCTTCCTCTCCTTCTTCGTCCTCCATCTTCCCTTCCTCCTCCTTCCTTCAGCAGTGGAAGAGAATAACAAACATATTTTTTACTCCTACCTCTCTCCTTCTCCCTCCTCGCTCCCTTAAGCACTTCCCTCTCTCTCTCACACCCCCCATCTTTCCCCTCTCCTCCCACCCGTATCAGTACCCTCGTGGTAAAATCTAGGGTTTCCTAAGGTGGGGGCGCCGCTCTCTGAATGATGAGGCAGCCGTGTTGTGTCGAAGAGGAGGAAGAGGAGGAGGAGGAGGAGAGGAAGAGGAAGAGAGGAAGAGGAGGAGGAGGAGGAGGAGGAGGAGGAGGAGGGAGAAAAGTAGGTGCAGGGAAGCGTGATGGCGTGCAAGAAATCATAATAAGATGGAAAACAAGAATCTCTCTCTCTCTCTCTCTCTCTCTCTCTCTCTCTCTCTCTCTCTCTCTCTCTCTCTCTCTCTCTCTCTTTTCTGCTGCGAATTTTTCTTTTCTGCTGCTAATTTTTCTTATGCTATTTGTATTAGCAGCAGTAGTAGTAGTAGTAGTAGCTACGTAGTAGTAGTAGTGGTGGTGGTAGTGGTAGTGGCGGTAGTAGTAGTAGTAAAAGTAGTAGTAGTAGTGAAAGTAGTAGTAGTAGTAGTAGTAGTAGTAGTAGTAGTAGTAGTAGTAGTAGTAAGAGTAGTAGTAATTGTTCTTGCTTTTGTTTTTATAAAGGAGGGGTACCGGTTATTGTTGTTGATGTTATTGTTGTTGTTGGTGTTGTTGTTGTCATTTGTGATGGTGAAGCCGTTTTGATAATCACGACAACATGTAATAATAACAATAATGAATAACAAAAATAGCAATAACGATAATATTACGAATGAAATGAAAACATGAACCAAAAAAGAAAAAAAAAAAAACCGGAAGAACTGAAGAAAAAGAAAGAAGTTTTAAAAATGTTCGTCCCAGCATAATAATAATACATTCCTTCTTTTTCCTTACGCGTCAAGTTAGAAGGAGAGGAGGAGAGGATGCAGGAGGGAGGAAGATAAGAAAGTGTGAAGGAGGGAAGGAAAGGAGATAAACGTATGAAGGATGGGCGGAGGGAGGGAGGGAGATAAGGACAGGAGGGAAGGAAGGGAAGACAGAATATGAAGGTGTGTGAAAGAGAGGGAAAGAGGTGTACAAAAGAGAGAGGAGGGGGAAAGGAGGGGGGGAGAGGCTGTAAAGATATGTGAAGGGAGGAAATGAGAGGTAAGGAGAGAGAGAGAGAGAGAGAGAGAGAGAGAGAGAGAGAGAGAGAGAGAGAGAGAGAGAGAGAGAGAGAGAGAGAGAGAGAGAGAGAGAGAGAGAGAGAGAGAGAATGCACAAAAACAAGAGTAGGAAAAGAGAGAGAAGCAAGGAAAGTAAGAATAGAAAAAAAAATAGGAAGAATGGCGAAAGATTAGGACGAAGGAAGAGGAGAGAGAGAGAGAGAGAGAGAGAGAGAGAGAGAGAGAGAGAGAGAGAGAGAGAGAGAGAGAGAGAAATCAGGGGGAAAGAGTAGAGAGAGAGAGAGAAAGAGATAGAGAGAGAGAGAGTAGGATTTCTACCTCCTACTGTACCATAAGAAGACTCTCCTACAGTCGTCCCTTAGCCCTGATTTCCCAAGGGCTAGCTGTGCAAGTGAGGGGGGGGAGGGGGTGTTAAGGACTGGGAAGACCTCACTGGGGGTCTGGATGCGATAGGATAGGGCTGAATAGGATTGGATTGGATTAAAATTAGATCAGGTCGAGGGATGATATGTGAGAGAGAGAGAGATTAGGTGAACATGAGAACGTAAAAAATTAGGGAAGTTGCTTCAAGTTCTTAGGTCTTCACGTGGCAGTGTCTGTATGGAGGTACTTTACATATTTTCACCCGTCATCCGTATGTGTACTTTTGTCTAATCTTATTTTGTCTAATTTGTCTAATCTTTTGTCCACTTTTTGTCTAATCTTTTCTCTAATCTGTCTATTATTTTGTCTAATTGTCTAATCCTCTTTTGTTTAATCTCTTTAATCTTTTTTTTTGTTTAGTCTGTTTAATCTCCTTTTGTCTAATCTGTCTAATCGTCTTTTGTTTAATTTGTCTATTTTTTGTGTAATCTGCCTAATCTTTTTTTTTGTCTAATCTTCTTTTGTCTAATTTATCTAATTATTTTCTGTCTCATCTGTCTGTTCTTCTTATGTTTAATCTGTCTAATTCTCTTTTGTCTAATTTCTCTAATCTTTTGTCTAATCTGTCTAATCTTTTGTTTTATCTGTTTTATTTGTTGTTTTATGTTTATTCTTTTATTTTACTTGTCAAATCTTTTGTTCACTGTCTAATTTTTGTTTTGTTTAATTTCCCTATTTTTGTTTAATATGTCTAATCTTTTTTCTTCTAGTTTGTCTATATAATCTTCCCTCAATACGCTTCCCTTATCATTACAACTACGCACTTTTACTACAACACACTCTTACTACAACACACTCTTACTGCAAATCACTCTTACCACAACACACTCTTACTACAACACGCTCTTACTGCAACACACTTACAACAACTGATCTCTCTAGTGCACGCTTCCACATAAATGCTAAAGGACAAAGAAAAAAAAAACAACATTACACCAAGCAACAAAACTATAACATTTTACCAATACGTTTTCCTTATTCGCTTCTCTTAATGCAACTCTTCTATACCAGATCTTCTTTGTTCGAACAGAAGCCACAGGCAGAAAAACTACCAATAATTCGTCTCCACTACACCAAGCAACAAAACTACACCATTCTTCCATTATGGCTTCTCTTATGTCATTTTTTCTACAACATTCGTCTGCTGTACTTAAAATAAATAAAATAAATAAATAGCAAGTTCTGGGAGATCGTGTTAAGTATTTAGAGGAAGAGGGAGAAAGAAAATAGCTCTCCATTACACCAAGCAAAAACACTATAGCATTCTGCCAAAACATTTTCCTTACGGCTTCCCTTACGCAATCTTTTTATACCATTCGTCTACTGCACGTAAAAAGAAGCAGGTTTTGGGAGATCGTTTTAAATATTTAGAGGACGAGGCCTTGGCGGTGTGTGGCCTTTGTTTACACTAGCCGCGGTACCAGGGAGGGTGTAGGTTAGTAGTAAAGTGCAGGAGGTAATACAAGGGAGGTATAGTACTATACATTAACGGTAAATTTAGCCGCTACCTAGGGCAGGCCAGCGTGGTTAGGTTAATGATACAAAATGGACGGATATTTTGTCTTCATTCTCTGCGCTCGTGTGGTGGAAAAATGCTTCGTTTCCTACATCTTTTTTTTTTTCCCCTTTTTCCCTTTTTTTTCCTTTTTCGTTTTCCTGGTTTTTCCTTTTTTTCTGTTTTTTCGCTGTCCCTTGGCTCTCTCTCTCTCTCTCTCTCTCTCTGTTTCTCTCTGTGCGTGGCGTGTGAGTCACAGCCTCACTGTGGCGCCCTCAGGTGTGTGTGCAGGTGAGGGAGTCACCATGATGTCACACTCATTCATTCACTCCATCCATGAAATTTGTTCATCGCAGAACCACAACGCAACAGGATTTTCTTTTTCGGACAGACGTCACAACGAAACAACAGAACAACTGTCTGCGTGTCCCTGCGCGGCTGAGGCTGCCCCGTGACTCAGCGAGTGTGCGGCTGTCCCCTCCCAGGCCGGGTGCTGCGCCGTAGTGCTTCGTTCACCTTCTCCAGTGGGGGGAGCGGAACCCTCAGTCCTGCCCAGGTAGCCAAGATGGGCCTGGGCTGCTGGGGAGGACGGCAGACCCCCGTCACTGTGCGCTGCGTGGCGAACGGGGTGGCCGTCTTCAGGAGGCAGGTGGCGCTGGCCGCCCTCGTGCAGGTGCTGACGTGCACCGCTACAGCACAACAGGCTGTGCCTCACTTCAGCCCTGCAGGAGGCAAGGTGAAGTGAAAGCAGCAGTGCCTCGCCGCCATGTTCTGCAATGGTGGGTATCTGGGTTGAGGGTGGCGCCAACCACCCTGCCAACCACGCCGCCAAGCCATTGAGGGCAGATCTGTGACAGGTCAGGCCCTCAGGCTGAGCATGAACAAGACAGCCCAGGCCATGAGGCCATGAGACTTCAGGTCACCTGCTGCTCCTCCCTCAAAGGAAGATTCCCCTTACGGCCACGCGCCAGTCCTGAACTCCTAGCTACAGCTACTGCTACTGCTGCTGCTAGTAGTGGTAGATGTTGTTGTTGCTGTTGTTGTTGTTGTTGTGCAGGTGGTGTGTTGCGTGCAGGCCTCGTAGGACGCCAGCGCTCAGTCACAGTGAGGGCGTCGCCTCTGCTCTAACACGGAGCGCATCACTACAAAGCAGTCGTTTGCATTCACACCTTTGCTTCTCGTGGCCTTTGTTTGGAGACGCGCAAACAAAACCCAGGAAAAGCAAAACTGAATCCAAACCACCGCCTTGTAGGTTCCGAAGTGTTACAGCAAAGGGCACACCGCCGTCTGTGTGGCTTGACTGTGTTACTGAGCTTACGCGGGTGTCCTGTTAGGCCAGTACAACACATAGCCAACACAACAACAACAATAACAACAACAGCAGCAGTAGCAACAGAAACATTCCCTCCCCTCACACGACATCCTTCCCTTCATCTCTGGTTCTCTCCTCGCCTGCCTCGCGCGTCGCCGTCAGGAAACATTGGGTAAGCCACGAAGGATGACACACTGCACACATCTAATGTTTGCTTTTTTCTTTCTTTTCAGGTTAAGAAATACTTTTATTAGTCTCTCTCTCTCTCTCTCTCTCTCTCTCTCTCTCTCTCTCTCTCTCTCTCTCTCTCTCTCTCTCTCTCTCTCTCTCTCTCTCTCTCTCTCTCTCTCTCTCTCTCTCTCTCTCTCTCTCTCTCTCTCTCTCTCTCTATATATATATATATATATACCACCACTAACTTATTTTTGGCAAATGTGGCTAACACACTTGTATGCAAAATCATGGGCATGTCGATCATTTTGTGTGATATTATTTTAGTCAAGTGACTTTTAGCTATGTAGGCAGTTTTATTTATTTTACATTTTTGTATTTTTAAGTCGTTGATTAACAATAAGTAACTTTTTTAATTAGGTTAGTTTTATTAGTTAGTTTTATCTTTTATTATTTCATAGTTTTGGTATGTAATAACTTTTTAAATTTTATTGGCTAGAATTTTTTAAGCGTTAATTCTATATTATGTTATTTTCCTTTAACAATACTATGTTTGAAATATTCAATTATTTTATAAAATCAAATAATCCTCTATAGAAACTAATTATTATTTGTAAACCGTTTGTAGAGCATTACGTATTTTAACTTGTCCTTTTATATTGATAGTGTATTAATACTGCTTACTGTTCTTAATGGACTTTATAACAGTCTTGCTACTTTGCAGTGGACCGACAGCGTCACTGCCATTTTACCTTTAACTTTGTAATTACATGTTGAGAGTAGCGTTGTGGTCAATAAAATAATAATAATAATAATAATAATAATAATAATGATAATGATAATAATAATAATAAAAATAATAATGATAATAATAATATTAATAATAATGTGTGTGTGTGTGTGTGTGTGTGTGTGTGTGTGTGTGTGTGTGTGTGTGTGTGTGTGTGTGTGTGTGTGTGTGTGTGTGTGTAACGGAAGGCAAGAGGAAACAACGCTGTCAGTAATTAATCTTAAGACGGAAGTGAATCTCAGAGAAGTGTGTATCATGACATACTCCCCATTACTCTCTCTCTCTCTCTCTCTCTCTCTCTCTCTCTCTCTCTCTCTCTCTCTCTCTCTCTCTCTCTCTCTCACTCACACACACACACACACACAGAAAGTCCTCATCTCAGAATTTCTTTTTTAAAAATCAACAAATCTATTTTTTCCCCCTTCCTCCCTTTCAGCAGCTCATTTTTCCACGTATTGTACTTCCCTTTCCCTTCATTCCCTCCCTTCTTCCCTTCCTCCATATACGCAGGCGAGAAAGCCATCCACACCTGCTACTACACATCTGTCAGAAACCTTTACACCTTTCCCATAAGCCTGGCTCCTTTTGGTTACCTGTGATCAGAGTGGCAGGTGAGGAGGGGAGGGAGGAGGTCACGGGAGGCAGGAGGAGAGAGGATAAAGTACAGAGGGATGAGGGGGAAGGTGTAAGGCATCTAAATCTCTGACGAGCCAGCATATACCAAGAGGCAGGAAGGTATTCGCCTCTTCACGATGAGTAAACAGCGGAGGGAGAGCGTGGGAGGACAAGATAGAATAGACGTGGAAGGAAGATAGTTTTAGAATTACGTTTTCTTCATCCGTGTTTCGTTTTCTTCACCCGTGTTACGTTTTCTTCGTCCCTGTTTGCCTTACGCCCATCTTCGCATCTTCCACTGCTCTACTTTGTGTCAGAAACAAGTCTCATTCTTCTACTTACTTTACCGCTGTCTCTGCATCATTATTTTGTTGTCTTTCATTCCTATTATACTTCTACTTTCTTCTAATCCCTTGGTGTCCCTTTGTCGCTTTCTGTTCTTCCTTTATCACCAGTTTCTGTTGTCCTCATTCCTTTTTCTAAGTTTCATTAATTGCTCTCTTTCATTCCTATCATTTTATACCTCTAATTTATCCCTTTTGTAGTTCCCTGGTGTCTCTCTGTTTCTCTCTGTGTCTCTTTTATCACCAGTTCCTGCTGCTTTCACTCCCCTTCCTCTCCTGACCAGTTATTCACCACCACTCTTGTTTCTTGCCATTCCTCGTTACTCATTCTTAATCACTCCCTGTCGTTTCTTGCCGCTGGTTATCATTCCACGTCATTCTCAGTCATTCCTAATTCCTCTCTGTGATCTCTTGGCACTCTTTAGGATTACGTGTCATTACCACTCATTCCTAATCATTCCTTGTCGTTTCTTGGCACTGCTAGTCATTCCTTGTCACTCGCAGTCATTTTTCACCTTCCTTATCATCTCTTATCACTTCAAGTCATTTCAGTCAACTCCATATAATTTCATAATTTCAAAACACTCCTAGTCGCTCATATTTTTTTATACTCCTCACTCCAGAAGCCTCCCAGCCACTCTCATTTTCATACCTCGTCACTCCAGAACACTCCAAATCACTCCCGTTTTCATATCTCGTCACTCCAGAACACTCCAAATCACTCATTTTCATACCCCGTCACTCCAGAACACTCCAAATCACTCTCATTTTCATACCTCGTCACTCCAAAACACTCAAAATCACTCCCATTTTCATTCTTCTTCACTCCAAAGCACTCCTATAGTCACTCCCTGTCAAACCCTGTCACTCCTTGTTCATCTTCACCATCTCCAGACACTCCCCAACCCCTCCAAGTCTTTCAGTCACTCGTACTCACTCCACACGCCTGTCTTTCCTCATTTGTTTGTCTCGTACTAATACCCAACACACCAATGCTACCCTACTCTCTCTCCCCAGCCTCCCATCCACGTGTCGGTTTCCTCATCGTCTCCTTGCACTTCTCTCCCTCCCGTTCTCATCTTGATTACTGGGAGAGGCAGTGTCGCAGTGGCCCAGTCAAGGGTGCGTCTGTGTTTAGCCTTCAGCCTTTCAAGTTCCGACTAATAGATTCTGGTCTTTTTTTTTCTGTTTAACTCCTCCATTTGCGTCCGTGTGATGGAGGTCAAGTGATTTGGTGCAAAGGGCCTCGCTTCCACTTGATTTGCTACGTTTGACCTGCGACGCGTGTGATTTGAAGTGGCGGGGAGTTGAGAGGTTTAAAAGCTCCGTCGGTCAGTTTCCCCTCTTGACTGCTTAAGTGGCAAAGTGGCAGCGTTTAATTAGGATGATTTTGAACGAAAGGCTGTGGAAATCTTGCTACTCCCTTTCCTATTCTTTCTCCATGATTAGCTGTGTCTCTTTCTTACTCTCTCTCTCTCTCTCTCTCTCTCTCTCTCTCTCTCTCTCTCTCTCTCTCTCTCTCTCTCTCTCTCTCTCTCTCTCTCTCTCTCTCTCTCTCTCTCTCTATCTATCTATCTATCTATCTATCTCTTTATTTGATTAACCTCTTCTCATTTCTCTTCTTTTCTTCCTTTCTTGTGTTACTCTTCATTTCCTTGCTTACCTCTAATTTCTATATTTTCTTATCTTCCTCTCTCTTCTTACTCTTCCTTCCATTGCTTATTTTTCCTGTTCTCTTTTCCTTTCTTCCTTTCTTTCCTTACCCTTCCTTTCTTTGCCTACCTCTAATTTCGCTTTTATTATCTTCCTTTCTCTTCTTTATCTTCCTTTCCTTGCTTATCTCTCCTGTTCTGTTTTCCGTTCTTCCTTTCTGTTCTTACTCCCTTTCCTTGCCTATCTCTACTTCTCTCTCATATTATCCTCCTCTCTCTCTGCTAACCTGTCTCTCTACTTACTCTTCCTTCTCTTCTTTGCCTCTCATCCTCTTTTCCTACCTGTCTTTCTTTTTTTACTCTTCCTTTCTTCTAATTTCTCTCTTGTTACCTTCCTCCCTCCCCCCCTTGCCTCTCATTTCCTCCTGTTACATATCTTTACAGTCTTAACGATTAACAAGTGAAATTGGAGTAGCTTTTTATCTCTCTCTCTCTCCCTCTCTCTTCTTCCTCTTCTTCCTCTTCTTCCTCCTCTTCCTCCTCCTCCTCCTCTTAGACTTAATTCTTTATTACTTTCCTCTCAAATTCATGTGGTTTTTCTATACAACATCTTTTTTTTTTTTCAGGGCAGTATTGGTTAGAGTGATGAGAGTGGTGGGGAGGAGCGTCTGTATTATCCTGTCTCTCCCACTAATAGCGTAGAATAGTTACCGAAACAGTTTAGTAAGGAGCTCTGTTGCTGTTTGGACTTTCTTTGTATTCCTTTGTATTCGTCCTTTTCCTCCTCCTTCTCCTCCTCCTTCTTCAGCAATATAACCAACCAGCCGGACAGATAGACGGAGAGAAAGAAAGAGAGAGACAGAGAGAAGGACACACAGAGGAGGGTTTAGAAAAAGACTCGGGAAGAAAAAGTCCAAGACATCCTTTTCTTATTTTATAGAGTGTCCGTCTGCACGGCTCTTCAAACAACGCGAGGAACAGGAGGAGGAGAAAGAAGAGGAGGAGGTGGAGGAGGAGGAGGGGGAGGAGGAGAAAGAGGACGAGGAAGAGAATAGATCAGTGAAAAGCTTTGTGTTGAAGTATTTTTTTCTTTCTCTCTCTTAGTGGTTAAAATGGAGGGTAGTTACGAGGAAGAGGAGGAGGAGGAGGAGGAGGACCACGAGGAGGAGGAGGAGTTGAAGTTGTAAAACGTCACTGAAAAATTTGAGAAAACTGATAGATTTTTTCCGTTCCTCCTCCTCCTCCTCTTTCTCCTCCTCTTGGTCGTCTGTCATTATATTTCCTCGCCTCCCTGACTCTGGCCCTCGCTCTCCCAATCAGAAAGGCTTGTCAAGTCATCCGTTTGTCTGAAGCGTGGAGATGATGGATGATTGTCGCCTTTCAAACAGACACACACGCACACACACACACACACACACACACACACACACACACACACACACACACACACACACACACACACACACACACACGCACGCACAGACAGACACACAGACCGACACTTAAGGTTCACGTTGAGTGTTAAATGAGTGTTTTCCGTTTGTCGTTCTTGGAAAGTTCAATCATACAGGAAAGAATTGAGCTTTCTTCTTCTTATTATTATTATTATTATCATTATTTTCTTCTTTTTTTCTTTTTTTCTTCCTTTCAGGTCTCCTATTTCTCTACCTAAAAAAAAAAAAATGACATTGTAGTTTTATTTAGACAATTGACAGACAGATATGTGTTTCAGTTCTATGTGTTATTTTCTTTATTATTCATTTGTATAAATTTTGTTACTCGTGTATTTTGCAGTATGTGATTCGTCATTTCGCCTATAAAGTATGTGTGTGTGTGTGTGTGTGTGTGTGTGTGTGTGTGTGTGTGTGTGTGTGTGTGTTTAAGTCATTCACACGCACCCCCAGGAAATAAAATAAAATAAAAAAGTTTAATTAAAGCCATGAAAAACAGATTTGCCAAAGATAACTTGGTGTAAAGATTAACAAGCCTTAAGCGTCTGTTATGAGCACCAAACTTTTCTAATTAAGCTTTTTTTCTTTTCTTTTTCTTTGTCCCAGAAACGAGTAATCATTGGTGACCGTCCTTAGCTCGGGACAGGACCATCAGCTGGGCGGCGGCGGTAGTGGTGGCGACGGCGGATGTGGTGGTAAGGTTATATACGAAGAGGAAGAAAAGGAAGAGAAGTAAAAGGAAATGCCAGAGGAGGAGAAAGAAAAATAGAAGAAGGCGCGAGAGAAGGAGATGAGGAGGAGGAGGAGGAGAAGGAGGAAAGCGCTATGGAAGAAAGAAGAGTAAGAAGAGAAGTAATGATTGGGTGTTGGAGTGCCCCTCTCTCTCTCTCTCTCTCTCTCTCTCTCTCTCTCTCTCTCTCTCTCAAGTGTGTCGGTGTGTAGTAAATATTTAAGAGAGTTCTTAAAGAAAATAGATCGCTGAGAGAGAAAAAAAGATGTCAAGCAAAGAGGACAAAGAAAAAAATCAATAACTTTGCTTCCTTCTTTCTTCTTTCCTTCCTTCCTTCCTTTCTTCCTTCCTTCCTTCAACCTTTCCTTCAGTATATTCCTCCATCACTTCTTCCTTTATATCTCCTCTCCTTTAACCCGTTTACTCCTCATCCCTTTTATATTTTTATCTCCTCCTTCCTCTTCCTCCTCCTTGCCAAAATAACATTGCCTTCCTAATATCCTTCACCCCCGTACCCACCCCCCAATATCCTCAGTATCCTTTTGTGTCCCACACTTCCTAACCTCCCTGCCCCATCCTTCCCCTTCCTTCATCCTTCTCCATACACTCCGGCCTCGCTTCTTATAAACAGACGAAGACGAAGCCAAAGTCAAGAAGCCGAACACACACATACTTCCGAACAAGGGCAGTGGTGGTGGTGGTGGTGGTGGTTGTGTTTAGTGATTGAGAATATTGGTTTCAGGCAAGTTGGTTGTGTATGTGGGGGAGAAAATACTTATATTAAGGTGAGCAGTGAGACAGGTATTGGTGCTTGGGTCGTGATGGTGGTGGTGCTTGTGGTGGTGATGATGGTGATGGCGGTTGTCTGTCCTCTTTGTGTTTTATTGTTTATTTATTTATTTATTTATTTATTCATGTCATTTGGCCTTTTTGTTTGTTTTGATTGTTACTATTGCATGTATTATGTATTAATCTATTTATTCGATAATAATAGTAGTAGTAGTAGTAGTAGTAGTAGTAGTAGTAGTAGTAGTGCTAAAGCAATAATAGAGAGAGAGAGAGAGAGAGAGAGAGAGAGAGAGAGAGAGAGAGAGAGAGAGAGAGAGAGAGAGAGAGAGACCAGAGGAACCATGAATCTACCAACTTTCCACACTCTCTCTCTCTCTCTCTCTCTCTCTCTCTCTCTCTCTCTCTCTCTCTCTCTCTCTCTCTCTCTCTCTCTCTCTCTCCTCTTCTTCTTTTCTTTCTTCTTCCTACTATTTTTTCCTCTACTCCTCCTCTTCCTCCTCCTCTTCCTTCTTTGCCTCTCTTCATCGTTTTCATCTTTCTCCTCCTCTTTATCTTCCTTTTCCTTCTCTTTGTCCTACTTCTCTTCCTTCTTTTCTTTCTCCTCGTCTTACTCTTCCTCTTCTTCTTCCTCTTCCTCCTCCTCCTCCTCCTCCTCCTCCTCCTCCTCCTCCTCCTCCTCCTCTTTCTCCTTTTCCTTCTCCTCGTCCTCCTCCTCCTCCTCCCCCTTTTTCCTTCTCCTCCTCTTTCTCCTCGAATTGTTACCATCTGGCAGAAGATGGAGATCTGTGCAGGGCCGAACATCTCGGTATAGGGAGTCGTATGTTCCATCTAGTATCAGGATATTGAATGGGAATCAACAGTTGTAAAAGAAGGCAGCACTCAGGGACATCAGCAATACTTTTAATGTTTTTAATATTTTAATGTGTTCTATTTTTGATAGTTTATGATTGAGAATTTAATAGATGTAACTGATAGTTTTAAGAATTTTTATACTTCTAAATTTCTCTTTTATACTTTGGCAAGCACAAGACAAATTCTCTGTAAGAGCAATAAAGTATTATTATTGTTATTATTATTATGTCTTCTACCGCTATTTTCATGCTAACTGTTCTTCTGATCTTGCTAACTGCATGTCTCTTCTCCTTCCGCGGCCTCGCTGCACAAGACTTTCTTCTTTTTCTCACCCCTATTCTGTCCACCTTTCTAACGCAAGAGTTAACCAGTATTTTTTTTTTTTTTTATGTAGGAAGGATACTGGCCAGGGGCAACAAAAATCTAATAAAAAAAGTGCCCACTGAAATGCCAGTCCCATAAAGGGGTCAAAGCAGTGGTCAAAAATTGGTGGATAAGTGTCTTGAAACCTCCCTCTTGAAGGAATTCAAGTCATAGGAAGGTGGAAATACAGAAGCAGGCAGGGAGTTCCAGAGTTTACCAGAGAAAGGGATGAATGATTGAGAATACTGGTTAACTCTTGCGTTAGAGAGGTGGACAGAATAGGGGTGAGAGAAAGAAGAAAGTCTCTTCCAGTAAATCCATGAACAAAAAATATTTCTATAAAAAATATATTTTATGACAATATGTGTGTGTGTGTGTGTGTGTGTGTGTGTGTGTGTGTGTGTGTGTGTGTGTGTGTGTGTGTGTGTGTGTGTGTGTGTGTGTGTGTGTGTGTGAAGAGGCAAGGAAGTGTTTATTGGCGTTGCCTTACACACACTGTATTCACACTGTGCACGTGTCTGACTCTGCCTCACTGTGTCAGGCCGAAGCTGCCACACAGACACTTGTTTTTCCTTTTTAAGGCTTCCTCTCATCACACCGTGACACCTGATGACTATTATACAGGCACTGGTGCTAGGGATAGTAGTGGTAGTGGTAGTAGTGGTGGTGGTACTAGTAGTAGTAGCAGTTGTAGTAGTAGTAGTAGTAGTAGTAGTAGCAGTAGCAGTAATAGTAGTGGTGGTTGTAGTAGTAGTAGCAGAAGTAGTAATGGAGGTGGTAGTAGTAGTAGTAGTAGTGGAGAACCTGTGGAGAACCTCAACTCCCTCAAGCTCACCAGGTCCCTCACAGAGAAGATCATTGCTCAGGACGCACATGGTGAAATAGCCCAAAGTGCAGTCACTGAGCAAGGACGAACTATATCTAGAGATAGGCAACAACATCAACGAAACTGTCTCGAAGACCTGATAAACATCCTGCCTGCAACCACAGTGAGAAAAATCCTCACCGCACAGGAAACGGGAGCCTCTAACTGGCTAACGTCACTGCCCATCAGAGCGAAGGGCTTCAGCCTCAACAAACAAGAATAATTTGTCGACGCCATTGCTCTGAGGTACGGCTGGCCGATGGAAGGACTCCCCAGTACCTGTGTGTGTGGCTCCCCCAATGACGTCAACCACACCATGACGTGCAAAAAGGAGGGATTCGTATGTATCAGGCACGATGAGGTGAGAGATCTGACCGCCAGCATGCTCAGGGAGGTGTGCCACGATGTCTCCACTGAACCGACCCTCCTGCCGCTAGACGGCGAGCACCTACGCTACAGAACAGCCAACACCACCAACGAGGCTCGAGTCGACGTCAGTGCACGAGGGTTCTGGACAAGGGGACAGAAAGCATTCGTGGACATACGGATCTTTGACCCGATGGCCGCCTGTCACCACGAACTCTCCCTGGAGGCCGCCCACCGCAAGAATGAGCAGGAGAAGATCCGAGCGTATGGGGAGAGAATCCAACACGTTGACCAGGGCAGCTTCACACCTCTGGTCTTCACCACATCTGGCGGGATGGGCTCCAAGGCTCAGTGCTTCTACTCAAGACTAGCCGACCTAATGGCAGAAAAGAAGCACCAGCCAAGGAGCCATGTCGTCGCATGGATGAGGTGCCGTCTCTCATTCTCCCTCCTCAGATCTGCCCTCCTGTGTCTCAGGGGGACAAGGCATTCCACTCCCATACCTGCAGACTTAGGAGGCCTCGACTGCGAGGCTACAGTGGTGGAGAGTGGCATAAGAGTAGATAGAGTAGAGGTAGAGTGAATTTATAGTTAACAACTAATGTTTATATTATAGAGTATTAGATATGGTTGGATGCCACAGTCATTAGCGAGAGCTGGGGCTAATGACCTCCAAGTAATGGAGCCCCTAATTGACACATCAATAAACATGGGGTGGAGGTATTATTTTAGTGTAGTAGTAGTAGTAGTAGTAGTAGTAGTAGTAGCAATGGTGGTGATAATAGCAGTAGAAGTAGTAGTAATGGTGGTAGTAGTGATAGTTCTAGTGGTGGTATTAGTAGTAGTAGCAGTAGTAGTAGTAGTAACAACGGTGGTAGTAGTAGTAGTAGTAGTAGTAGTAGCAGCAGCTGTAGTAATGGTGGTGGTAGTAGTACTAGTCTCTTCTAGACAGGGTGGAATCAAAAGCTTTTCGTCTCATCAACTCCTCTCCTCTAACTGACTGTCTTCAACCTCTCTCTCACCGCCGCAATGTTGCATATGTATTCTCAGTCATTCATCCCTTTCTCTGGTAAACTCTGGCACTCCCTGCCTGCTTCTGTATTTCCACCTTCCTATGACTTGAATTCCTTCAAGAAGGACGATTCAAGACACTTATCCTTAAATTTTTGGCTACCACTTTGGACCCTTTTATGGGACTGGCATTTCAGTGGGCATTTTTTTTAATTCGACTTTTGTTGCCCTTGGCCAGTGTCCTTCCTACATAAAAAAGTAGTAGTAGTAGTAGTAGTAGTAGTAGTAGTAATGGTAGTGGTGCTAGTAGTAGCAGTACTAGTAGCATCAGCAGCAGCAGTAGTAGTGGTAGTAGTAGTAATAGTAGTAGTAATAGCAGTAGTAGTCCCAATAGTCGCAGTAGTATTGACAGTAGTAGCAGTAGTAGAAGTACTCGTATTATTATTATTATTATTATTATTATTATTATTATTATTATTATTATTATTATTATTATTATTATTATGAGTAGTAGTAATAGGAGTAGTAGCAGTAATGGTGGTGGTGGAGGTGGTGGTAGTGGTGGTGGTGGTGGTGGTGGTGGTGGTGGTGGTGGTAGTAGTAGTAGTAGTAGCAGTAGAAATAGTAGTAGTAGTAGTAGCAGTAGTCGCAATAGTATTAACAGTAGTAGCAGCAGTAGTAGTAGTACTATTATTATTATTAATAGTAGTAGTAGTAGCAGTCACAATCGTAGTAGTAGTAGTAGTAGTAGTAGTAGTAGTAGTAGTAGTAGCAGTAGTATTAACAGTAGCAGCAGTTGAAGTACTACTAACATTAGTAATAGTCATAATCGTAGTAGTAGTAGTAGTAATAGTAGTAGTAGTAGTAGTAGTAGTAGTAGTAGTAGTAGTAGTAGTAGTAGTAGTAGTTATAGCAGTAATAGTAGTAGTAGCAGTGATAATCGTAGTAGAAGTAGCAGTAATACTCGTAATAATATTTTTATTATTAGTAGTAGTAGCAGTGATAATCGTAGTAGTAGTAGAAGTATCAGTAATAATCGTAATAGTATTAGTAGTAGCAGTAGTAGTAGTAGTAGCAGGCCATGGGGGCAGAAAAGAGTGTCCTTTGTGTGAGTTTGTTTTTCCTTTGTAGTGAAAGAGGAAAGAGTGTTGCGGTAAGTAACAGTGATGGTGTTGGTGACAATGCACACTCATGTTGGCAGCCACACACACACACAATTTTGAAGGAGGGAAACAGACAACAGTGAGTGACGGCAAGCAGCTTTAGCGGGTCGCGTGACGTTGCTGCGAGCGTGGCGGAGAGGGAGATGACGGGAAGCAAGGGGGAGGTGGAGGAGGAGAGGGGAGGAGAAGGAGGAGGAGGAGGAGGAGGAGGAGGAGGGGGAGGAGGAGGTGACGACGACAACAACTACTGTTACTACTACTATTACTACTACTACTACTACTACTACTACTACTACTATTTCTACCACAGTTACTACTATTTCTGCTACTGCTACTGGTGCTGCTGCTGCTCCTCCTCCTCCTCCTCCTCCTACTACTACTACTACTACTAATAATAATAATAATAATAATAGATTTACTACTATTAGGAGGAGGATGCACAGGTGGAGGAGGATGGAGAGAGAGAGAGAGAGAGAGAGAGAGAGAGAGAGAGAGAAGGCAAACAACTGTGTGTGTGTGTGTGTGTGTGTTATAACAAGACAAGTGGCAATAAAAAGCAGGTAATTTACCGACAAGCATTGCACGACAACATTACTGCGGTGATTAAAAGTACTCCTGTAAAATGCTACGTGGCATCATACAAGCCAGACAGGAGGGCAGCGAGGCCCAGCGACCTTGAAAACAGCTGACTGACTCACAAGAGAGAGAGAGAGAGAGAGAGAGAGAGAGAGAGAGAAGAGTGCACTGTAAGATTTTTTATTTGTTATTTCTGTGAATAAATTACGGTGTCCATGAATAATATTTTTATCTGTAATCCTACACACACACACACACACACACACACACACACACACACACACACACACACACACACACACTAATAATAATAATAATAATAATAATAATAATAATAATAATAATAATAATAAAAATAATGAAAAAAAATATGAATCTAGGAATGACGGTAAAGCGGACAGGGAGGCTTACAAGTAGTAGTAGTAGTAGTAGTAGTAGTAGTAGTAGTAGTAGTAGTAGTAGTAGTAGTAACAGTAGTCATAATAATAGTAGTAGTAGTAGTAGTAGTAGTAGTAGTAGTCAAAATAGTAGTAAGAGTAGTCGTAATAATAATAATAATAATAATAGTCGTAGTAGTACCAGTAGAAGTAGTAGTAGTAAGTTATCGTAATAATAGTAGTAGTAGTAGTAGTAGAACTAATATTAGTATAGTAGTAGAAGTAGAACGAGTATTAGTATTAGTAGTATTAGTAGTAGTAGCAGCAGTAGTAACAGAAGTAATTGTAGTGGCACTAGTAATTATAGTAGTAGTAGTAGTAGTAGTAGTAGTAGTATAGAGTATTAGATATGGTTGGATGCCACAGTCATTAGCGGGAGCTGGGGCTAATGACCTCCAAGTAATGGAGCCCCTAATTGACACATCAATAAACATGGGGTGGAGATATTATATTAGTAGTAGTAGTAGTAGTAGTAGTAGTAGTAGTAGTAGTAGTAGTAGTAGTAGTAGCAGTAGTAGCAGTAGTAGCAGCATTTAGGTAGAGCGAGTGTGAGGTGCGGTTCACACCAGCCAGTCACTGTCATCGCCGTCCGTGACGTCATGAGTGGGGGGGAGGGGGCGAGTAGAGCACCTACTGTGTGGGCAGCGGAAAGGGGAAAGGAGCGTGAGGCGAGTGGGGGCCAGGAGTGGATGGTGGGTGGGGGGCGGGAAGGGGCGGATGGCAGGCGGGGAGCGGGAAGGAGTGGGTTGCTGGTAGGGGCCTGGCAGGAGTGGGTGGCGAATGGCGGCTAGGAAGGAGTGGGTTGAAGGGAGGGGAGGAAGGAGTGGGAGGGGGTAATGGCAGGAAGGTGTGGTGGCAGGTAGTGGCCGTGAAGGGGCTGCTGGCTATTGGGCGGCCAGAAGCTGCTGCTGGCGGAAGTGGGACGGGAAGGAGTGGCTGGCGAGTGGTGAGGAGAGAGAGATTGGGGGGATAGGAGGCGTCTCGGACTGACACAACAAGATGGCGTCCTGTCTGAGATGGTGGCAAGTGTAGTGTAGTGTGTGTGTGGCGGAGGAGTAAACAGAAGAGGGAAGGTGCTCCTTGTTTTATCGCGATTTAAGAGACTCTAGAGACCCTACGACCTTTCAACACTCACTCAGCAACGCATTAAGTACGTGAGTCCATTGTGGTTGCTTCATGTAGAAGAGGAGTTTTGGACTTAGCCGTTATTTGCCTTTAAACCTGTGGTGCCTGGGCAAACCCTCCCCACGACCAGATTTCTGCAGGTGGCGCATGCGCAGTTGGAACCTGACTGGGCTGTTTTCATAGCAACCACAGTTGCCACACCTTACCTACCCATCTTCTCATTATGGCAAGACAGTTGTCAGATTTAAGAAAATTACAGAAAACTCAACTTTCTCGGTTGTCAAAAGACGAACTAATAGAGAGTATTCTTGCATCGAGTGAACAAGATTCTATTGCAGAGAAGTTGAACGATGTAATAAAGGAATTGGCAGACCTGAGACAAGCACTAACGTCATCTGGAAGTGTCATCAACACTAAGATTACTGAGTTGCAGCAGCAGGTCAACGTGCAAGCTGAAATAATATCAAAACAACAACGTTTTCTTGAAGGACTGGATAGGAAGGAACGAGAATGCAACTTAGTAATACTCGGTGTCCCAGATAACGGTGAAGAGCTGGACGGTGAGACAGAGGACGTGGATAAGGTTAACAAAATCTGGGATGCAGCTGGTGTAACGAGCGAGGTGCTGAGTGTCCGACGGCTGGGTGACGGTGGTGCTGCTGGGGGAGCACGACCACGGCGCTCTCGTCCCATCCTGGTCACCGTGAGATCCAAGCAAGACCGGGATGTTGTGCTCAACAAGGCTAAGAATCTCAAACAATGCAACACAGAAGCGTACAAGACTATTTTCATTAAGAAGGATGTTCACCCGAGTGTCCGAGCAGAGTGGAGGAGGTTGCGTGAAGCAGAGCAAGCAGAAAAGGAACGTCCGGAAAATGTTGGCTGCAACATTGTGTTTAACGCAAGAGAGCGTCAACTCTACAAGGATGGTGTTGTGATCGATAAGTGGAACTGGCAGGGTTTTTAGGTCGACCACAACATAATACTAGAGTTCTTAAAATCTTGTCTTGGAATATTAACGGTTGCAAAACTAAGTTAGAAAAGAAGAATGTGGAAGATATGTTACTGAAATATGACATTGTGGCACTGAATGAAGTGAAAACATCGCTACGTGTATGCTTGCCTGGCTATGTTTCTTACATGAGCTACAATCAGAACGCAGCTCATCGTGGCGGAACAACTGTTATGATAAAAAAAAAACTGTCTCAGTGAAGATGTAATAAGAGTGGATACGAGCATGTGTGACCAGGTGTGGTTTGAACTGAGTTGTGTACCTGGAGTAATGTTTGGTGCCTGCTACATACCCCCAAGTGACTCACTGTACTTCTCTCACGAGTCATTTGCAGCTATACACGAGAAGCTCATGGAAAACAACTGTGATAAGTGTTTAATATTAGGTGATGTAAATGCGAGGTTGGGCAAAGCTGTAAGAGATATTGCCAATAATACTGAATATGCATATCCACTCATATCAGATGATGTAAATACTCCCAATGATAACGCTTATGCCTTAGCATCAGTTTGTAAAGACAATAACTTAATTGTGATCAACAATCTGAAAACTCGTGAGAAGCACTTTGTAAGCAATCTGACATTTAAGAAAGATAGCACATGGATTTCCGAGTTGGATGTTTGTATAGCGTCAGAGAAGTTAGTCAGGAATATTGATTTGTTTCAGGTTCACCAGACAGAACACTTGCCATCAGATCACGCTCCGATAGCGGTCCAATTATGCTTGAATAAAGTCAATTTTGACCATGTGTTACGGCGTGCCTACCATTTAGGCGGTCATGCATCACTACTGGGGACTGCGGAGCGTGCTAAGATGACGAGTAAACCTATAAAATTCAATCAGATTAATCATGATATGTTCTCTAATTTGATTTCTAATGTGCATGTGGATGGTAATGATGTCACTGTAGATGAGTTTGCAGAAAAGGTGTCTGAAGTGTTGTACGAATGTTGCAGTAAGAGCCGTGGCGAGACGGCGGCAGGTGAAGGTAATGATGTACATGACAGGACATACACTGACCGCTGGGACAGACTCCTACAGGACCGTGATGATTCTCGAGTATGGAGGGCGATAGATTGGAAGGGTAAATATCAGGGTGATTGTAAGGAAGATGGTCGTCCTTCTGATCAGGAATTTAAAGAATTTTATGAGGAAGTATTGAATCCTACTGTGACAGATAATTTAGATGACGGAAATCATTTACCAGTAAATATTCCAATTCTAGATGACCAGATAAGTCCAGAGGAAGTTCAGAAGCAAATAGACAATATTAAGCCAGACAAGGCATGCGGTCCAGATGGAGTCTCTCCCGGTGTGTTAAAACTACTTGCAGGGCAATGGTTGCTGATAATTACTACATTATTTAATACTATATTCGCGTCAGCTTCATATCCTAGTCTATGGTCTACGGCTAAACTGTTCATGTTATTTAAGAGAGGTAACAGACGGGAACCTCGTAATTACCGTGGTGTGACTATTATTAATTGTCTCGCTAAACTCTTTGATATGGTACTGTTTGCGCGACTGGAGAGATGGTTCAAACCATACAGGGAGCAGGCTGGAGCACAGAAAGGTCGTGGCTGCATTGAGCATATCGTAACATTAAGATTATTAACTGATATGGCTAAAAGGAAGAAAAGGAAACTTTTTGTAATGTTTGTGGACTTTACTCAGGCTTACGATCTGGTACTTAGAAGTATGTTATTTGCAGTTCTGAGACGTTTGGGTTGTGGTAGTGTTATGCTGGCGGCACTTGTTGCTATGTACGCGGTAACGAACAGTGTCATCGGTTCAGTGATAGTAGCAGCCACGGTCGGGGTGCGTCAGGGTAGCTCAACATCTTGTCTGCTCTTTGTCCTGTACGTTAATGACCTGATTAAGATTATCAAAGAAAATAGTAATCCTGATGGTTTCTTGTCTTGGCTACATATTTTAGTCCTAATGGATGATACGGTGCTCCTTGCAACAACCAAAGATAATTTAATCAATAAAGTAACATTGCTAAAACAGTACTGCGATAGCTATGGCATGAAGATCAATGCAACAAAAACAAAATTCTTTGTTATATGTGGTACAGAACACGACAGAGAGGCAGTAAGAGTAGATGACCTGGTGGTGGAGTCGTGCGCACAGTACACCTATCTTGGCTCACCATTTACAGCTGACGGTTCCGTGTCAGCGGCAGTCGCGGCTCACATGCAGGCAAAGATGGCACACTTTAACAAATTTGTCTTATTCTTAAAGAAGAATTGTGACTGGTCCTTTATCGTAAAGAAGAGAATATTTGATGCTGCTCTCATGTCAGCCGTGCTGTATGGGTGTGAGTCGTGGCTGAACGCTGACTTAAAACCAGCCACAAAAATCTACAACGGGACATTAAAACAGCGACTTGGAGTTAGGAAGACCACCTGCAATGATATGTGTTACATTGAATCTGGATATCCACCTTTAAAAGATCTTGTACGAAGTAGACAAAGAAAGTTCTTCACTAAAGTGTGGCGAGAAAGATCTGTAATGAATGACGATCCCCTAATGTTGGTAATACATAAAGTACTGGGCACTAGATATACTACGAGAACATATGTACACGGATTGATTTTTAATAATTTAGATGATATCATATTAACAACAGAATCACTAAAGAACGATATTTTGAGATCCGAATCATCTAGGAGAATGACTTACCGAGAAATCAATCCGGGTTTATCTGTTCACGAGGTTTACCGTGTAAGGGATAGTATACCAGAAAGAGAGAGGATGTCATTTACACAGTTTAGGTTGTCAGCTCACTCTTTAGCGGTGGAGACTGGCAGATGGAATAGGAGGGGACGTGGTCGTCTACCTATAGAGGAGAGATTGTGTCCATGTGGCTGTATACAGACGGAAACACATGTGGTACAAGATTGCCCTAGTACACAACATGTGAGAGATTGTCATGATTTTGTAACTATTCAAGATATTTTTTTTTGAGCAATATTCTAATATGGATCAGTGTAAAATTGTTCACCTAATTCTGTCTTCATATAACTAAGTAGAAAAAAATAACGGCTATATAGTCAGAATATAATTCTAACATTTTAACATTTTTATACAATCTAGCTTATTAGTTCATTTTTATCACTTGTGTCAGTAAAAAGTAAAATCTGTACTTAGAAATAATCTAAAAGAGTACTTCTGTTTGTTTAACTAGGATGTCAGTACATTGAACGACATTGTTTACTCATGTTATATTGTTTATTATGTAGTTAGTAAAACACACTACGGGTTCCTGATTCACAAATTATTTTAAGATATTTTAAGTATTTAGAAATTTATGAGTTTTAATTTTGTGCTGGACCATGTTATGGTGTATTTGTATGTATATATTATATTTATGCTGTATTATGTTGTGGTCAATAAAATATCTATCTAAAATATCTATCTATCTGTGTGTGTGTGTGTCGCCGATCAGAGAGGAGTCACAGACCTGTGTGTGTGTGTGTGTGTGTGTGTGTGTCGCCGATCAGAGAGGAGTCACAGACCTGTGTGTGTGTGTGTGTGTGTGTGTGTGTGTGTGTGTGTGTGTGTCGCCGATCAGAGAGGAGTCACAGACCTGTGTGTGTGTGTGTGTGTGTGTGTGTGTGTGTGTGTGTGTGTGTGTGTGTGTGTGTCTGTGTGTGTCGCCGATCAGAGAGGAGTCACAGACCTGTGTGTGTGTGTGTGTGTGTGTCGCCGATCATAGAGGACTCACAGACCTGTGTGTGTGTGTGTGTGTGTGTGTGTCGCCGATCAGAGAGGAGTCACAGACCTGTGTGTGTGTGTGTGTGTGTGTGTGTGTGTGTGTGTGTGTGTGTGTGTCGCCGATCAGAGAGGAGTCACAGACCTGTGTGTGTGTGTGTGTGTGTGTGTGTGTGTGTGTCGCCGATCAGAGAGGAGTCACAGACCTGTGTGTGTGTGTGTGTGTGTCGCCGATCATAGAGGACTCACAGACCTGTGTGTGTGTGTGTGTGTGTGTCGCCGATCAGAGAGGAGTCACAGACCTGTGTGTGTGTGTGTGTGTGTGTGTGTGTGTGTCGCCGATCAGAGAGGAGTCACAGACCTGTGTGTGTGTGTGTGTGTGTGTGTGTGTGTGTGTGTGTCGCCGATCAGAGAGGAGTCACAGAGCTGTACAGTTGGAATTTAACCCTTAAACTGCCATTTTTTTTTTTTATGTGTGTTTGTGTGTGTGTGTGTGTGTTTGTAAGCCAATCTACGTGCACAAATCAGAACTTCATGAACTTGTTTGTTCGTTTGTCTGTTTGTTTGTTTGTGATCCTGTGTGTGTGTGTGTGTGTGTGTGTGTGTGTCTAATAATAATAATAATAATAATAATAATAATAATAATAATAATAATAATAATGTTGGACGGTTTATTGATATTGCAGTATTTGTACAGAAAATCCACAATGGTTTGTTGGGGAGGTTAAACATCAAACATAAGGTTAATGTACAGATATGAACTAACTGTTAATGTGACGCACCATGGCGGGAATCGCGCAGAGGCGGTATCGGTCCGTGCGCGCCGCCTTTAGGGGCGTTATCAGGTTATGGTGTCCCGTGGCACGGACCGGGCGAGGCGCGTCTGGCCGCAGCATGTGGCGTAGGCGTGGGTGGCGCACCACGCTCTTCCCAAAATTCTCCAGGGCTTTTCGGTTTCTTGCCGACAGTTCGGGCAGACTCAGGGTGGCCAGGGCGTCATCGCAGTTCGTGTAGGCAGGGCCAAGGGTGACCCTGCACACCCTCTTCTGCACACTGTCCAGCTGCTGCTGTTGGGTGTGGGTGAGAGAGGGTGTTTTCATGGCTCTGGTGATACATAGGCAGGAATTTCGCACCATCAGCCTGAGAAAGCATCCATCAAAACACAACTGATATATGTTCACTTGGAAAATTTGAATAGTTTTCTTATGAGAGAACAAAGCATTACAAAATCTTTGTCCATGCTCTCTTTTTTTACGATCTTTTCATCTTGCATGTGTTGGCAGGAGCCCCATGGAGCAGGCTGGGGTGCTCGGGGCAGTGCGGGACCGGGACGGGAATGGCAGCTACCCAGACATTCATTCGTGGTTCGTGCGGGGCAGCGGGTGTCGCCGGTGGTGGCAGAATGCTGAGGACCGCAGGAAGGACATCCACAGATAATGACACGCTTAATAGAAGCTCAGAGTCCCATAGTTTTCCGGTTGAGTCTTTCTGATCTCCAGCCGCATTCTTGTCTTACTGGTCTTATTTCAGTTACCTCTAATAAACTGTAGTTGAGTTTTCAAGTGTGTTTTGATAACGTTAGTGATAGTTTAGCAGTCTCAAAGAAATATCATTAGATCTTATATTTAACAAGGATTCTTCGACCTTAGCAAATTGTAGTGGAAGTTATTTGGAGTTTGAAGGATGCTTCCATGATCCGGGGGTGATTTAAAAAATCCCATACCAATATCAAGCAGCACTGCAGGATTGTGGATTCCCAAGGAAGTTTTCATAACTGTGTTGATAGTCTAAATAAGGAATATAATTTTGAACAGGCTCCAGAGGATGCTACTTTTTTTTTATGAGCGTTTCAGTGATGTTACTGATAGTTTAACAAGAATCCTGCACCTACACGTACACTCCTGTGTGAGGTATTGAAGTTTGGGGACAAAGTTCCAGAAGCGAGACTGAGGTGGTTTGGTCATGTCAAGAAAAGAGACGGG
>NW_026973710.1:587500-667500 GCF_035594125.1 Scylla paramamosain
CAACACAGGACGACCTCAAAAGGTGGCCTCTCTGGCTGGTGGACTGCTACAGCGGCACCGTTGACCCGTACTGGCAGCCCAACTCCGAGAACCATTTAGTCTGGTTCCTCAGTGGCGACCTTGCTAGCATGGGTGGCCCTCACCCCTTAAGTAGGACAGAGCAGGGGCCGAGGCCCCCTCTAGCTTTGCTCGTCAGCTCATAGGGACACGCAATCCCCCCCCCCCTCCCCGACCACGACAAGGCGGTTCCCAGTATGGGGGTGGCTGGGCATGAGTGATAGCTGTGAGCCGAGGCTGATCCAGAGTGGTCAGATTCCTGGTCTTAGGGATGGAGCAGACTTACAATAAGGTGTCTTCCACACAGTGACATTTTCTTTGTCTGAGGGACACGCTAATGATGGAGGAGAGGGGGATGACAAGTTCTGCTGGGTGGAATTTCTCGTACAATCTAACTGGAAGGTCAATGGGATGTTGAGTGTTTTGACTTAAGATTTTCTAGTCTTTTATTAACGCCTTGTTCTTCTACCGAGGAATTGGTGCCGAGTCTGGGAGACACAGGTATTCTGAAACGCTTTGCTGTCTCACCACGACTATTTTCAAATCCAAGGAGGTAATTAGCCCGGTTCCCAAGAATGTTTCTCCTGTTAATAGTGTACAAACTTATTAATCTGTCACTAGAACCGTAAGAGCACACGTAAAAACATTCATAACTTCAACTAGAACCTTTTTAATTTTGTGAGTACTTATGTTTTCGGGAATATTTTGGTCTATGAGGTGACTGACACGTGGGAGAGAGATGGGGGGAGGTGTTAGTAGTTGGGATATTGCCACCAGGGTCGCCTATCCTTATATGGCAAGCCATGACGGCCCCCCATTTCATGGGGGCCGTCATGGCTTGCCATATAAGGATAGGCGACCCTGGCGGCAATTACCCGGGAGTGGCGATCCATTTCAAGATAGAGACCCTGGCTGTAAATAGGGTGTTGGGGGATGGGAGAGGGGAGGGGGGAGGGGGGAGGGGGGAGGATGGGGTTCCCGCCCCCACCCCCAGGAGCGACTCTGATGGCATGCCATATTGCGAGTGTGGACCTTATCAAGTTGCAATGGGGAAACCTGACAGCAATTTTCCGTAGACTTCAGTGGCAGTCCATGTCAGGATGGAGGCCCAGGCTGTAGATTAGTGGGGGTTGGGAAGGGGGTGATTCATGACGACGACATCAGGGGGGTGGGTGGGGGGGGGGGGGAGGGAGGGGGGAGGGACGCTGACGGCGACACTGACGGAGAAGAGGTGAGGGGGCGTGCGTCCTTATGCTTCGGCGACGATGGAATGACTAATGAATCAATGATGGTGGGTGGAAAATAATTGAGTGAAAGGAGGGGGGAGGGGAGGGTGTGGACTGGCGGCCAGACGTGGAAGTCGCCACACACACGCGTGGCTAGGGGACTGTGACGGCAATGCCGTGTAGGTCGCCCTTTCACGTCCCCCCCACCCCCAACCCACCCACCCAGGGGCGACTCTGACGGCAAGCCATATTGCGATGGTGATCCTGATAGCAATTTTCCATAGACCCATGCTTGGGAAGAGGGGGGTGATTCACGACGGCAAACACCAAGGGGGGGGGAGGGGGAAGGGGGGGGAGCGGGACGGTGACGGCGACACTGACGGAGAGGTGGGGGGAGGCGTGCGTCCTTATCCTTCGGCGACGATGGAATGACTAAATGAATCAATGATGGTGGGTGGAAAATAATTGAGTGAAAAGGGGGTGGAGGGGGGGGAGGGGAGGTGGGGGTGGGGGGGGACTGGCGGCCAGACGTGGCAGCCGCCCGCCACACACGCGTGATTAGGGGGACTCTGACGGCGCATGCCATAGAAGTCGCCCTTTCCCTTTCATTCACGGAATCCTGGAGGGTGGGATGACTGAGTGTTGCCATCACGCGTTCCCTCCGACATCTCAATACATCCCCTATGGTCAAGGTCGTCGCGACAGCCTCACGAGGTTCCGTTACCTGTCCATCCTTTTTACCTGGAGGAAGCGTCTGTGACGGCCAGGGCGGAGCGGCGGCCTCTTCCACTTTCACCGACCGCCAGCGGCATGGCTGACGTAATACTTATGTCGGATGGCGGTCTTATTACTATCATTATTATTATTATTATTATTATTATTATTATTATTATTATTATTATTATTACTATTATTATTATTATTATAGCCGACACGTGCTCCCTCCGATATCTCAGTACATTCCCCTATGGTCAAGGTCGTCGCGACTATCCACGCCGTACCGCCATAATCTCCAGTCTGCCGACGTATATATGTCATGAAAAGGTAAAGTTTAAAGTCAGTCTGTTAGTTGACAGGGTTTAAAAAACATGTCATTGAGAGATAGTGACGATATATACGTATACCTATCTTCTCTTGCAGGTGGTAGGTCATTTCCCAACAACACAACAACAGAATTTGAAAACAGAATCTTACCCATTCATTTAGACACCGGCAGGGATTATGAAGTCGGCCTGTGTAATATTTTATTCCCTAAATATTTCTACTGCATTACGGAAGGGGATCCAAATTCCAGTATATCGTTCTATGGTCGGGTTAAGCAGTCAGACTTTGATATGTATGAATATAATATGTATACCTATCTACCGGAAAGGAATATCATCTCCAATTTTACCGATAAGAACATACCGGCCATAACTAAGGCGATTAATGGACAGATAGTGAGAGAACTTCAAGCAATCTTGAATGACTCCTTTAAGATCTATTTCCCTTACTCGGATATAATTTATTATGACCACGACTTGGAGCGGGTCGTTGTGAATAACGCGATTGTCCCTCCTAATGACGATCGTATTTACAGTGATATAAGTATAAAATTTGCATCGCATATAGCTCGCATTCTGGGTTTCAATCCAAATTTTCGCTACACCGTCTACTTTCAAAGATCTGGCGATGTCATTTCATCTTCCAGCGCGAGCGAAGCTTCCTCCTCATCACCCATAAAATTATTCGCTCAATACGTACCGCGAGCTGATGCAGGGACGGATTATATGTACGTTTATACCGACATCATTTCTCCCTCGCGATTTGGTAACCAACTAGTTAATATATTAGACGTCATACCACTCCCCGGCGACAGCACCAGTAAAGGTGCGAATTCAGTTACGTATAAACCTCTTTCTGTATCAACTATAGAGAGTGTGGCTATCAAAATTGCTAATCAAAGAGGCAAACCTATTCAGTTTGAAGATGGGGAAAACAGTGTTACTTGCGTGTTACATATAAGACCACGTTAACTTTGCGTCTCGGACGTAAAGTTTTGAAGAGAATCGATCAAGGTGGGATAATGGGTGGAGTGGAGGATAATGAAACAGGCAGGTGTTGCCTACTTCCGAGGCAAGTCACGCACCTCGCGACCATCTGCGCGGGAAGCTTCAGTGTTTCCCCGCGCGGCATGGCGGCCGGGACAAAGTGTTGACAATGTTATAGAAAAAAAAGAAAAGAAAAATGGGTGTTCATTGTGGAACAGCAGAGGCGCGGCTTTTATGTGAAGTGTGTGGGAGATGGCACACTAATCCATCCTGTCCCTCATGTGTGGAAGACCAGTGTGATTTATGCGAGCGGTGTGGACTTCTGTTTCCACATCCACCGCCAGAACACACCTGCGAAGTTGGCAATCCTGCTTCTTCTGGTAAGCATTATTACTTATTTTGGCGGGAATGTATAATAATAAAGATGAAATGACTGTCAATCTTTACAAGTTTGAGCTCTGAGCACATCTTCCTGTACAGGCTCACACTCGATTGAGGTTGGACAGAACGGCGGCGTAGAAGGCCCACGTCGGCGGACGTCACAAGGCGACATCCCACGCGGAGGCGGGGGAAGAGGTGAGAAAAAAAAAAATACTACAAATAATAAAGCAATAAATACGGTGCTGCCGCCACTACTAATATTCTTTTTTTTTTAAGACTCGCCACGGCCGGGACCGAGTGGATTATCGGGGAACGTATTCAATTCTTCCGAGACTTCAAGTCCTTCACTACCTACACAAGGTAAATATCAATTCAATAATAATAATAACAATAATAAAAATAATAATAATAATAATAATAATAATAAACTGTCGCTGCTACTTCTATTTTTTCTTCCCAGACACGCCACAAGCGGAGGCGGACCACGATGAGTGCAGCATGGCGGGAGAGTCGGCGGATGCAGACCTTGACGAGCGCGGGATGCCGGAAGAACCGCGGTTAATTGACTCGAGGGAAAATTTTATGAGGAGCTTCACCAGACATCAATATGACATACCTGATCATGTAAGCAGAGATCCACTCGGTCTACTTACCGAATACAGGGAGTTCTTTATACGGGAAATTAGATCATATTTCACGTCACACGGCTCGCCATTCCCCCCCACCCTGAAAATATTTTCACACATTTCTCTGTTACTAGTGAAATTCTCTACCTTAGGGGAGGATGAACATCGAGTCATTCATATTGCTTTTAGAGCACGACTGATCACCTATCAAGATGTGTCTGACCTTGTTGATTTATGGATCCATCAGCTGAACAGTCGGCTGGAAAGCCTTACCAGCGAGACTGAAGGATCTGGTTTTATCATTTCAAGAGTACAGAATTTTTTCATCAATTATTGCTTGCACGTCGCATGTAGTGGCATAGGAGATTATGTTGCTTATCCTAGAGGCGTGCGAGGAGGGAATGAAATTTTCAATCCTGATGGCCGACATTCATCCTGTGTTATTCAGTGTTTGGCGGCTTTCAGACTTCATGCTCGAGGTGTACCTTGGAAAAGAATTCCAAAAATATTACGGAGACGGCATGGTGGAGAGAAATACGTCACGCGCGGAAAAGTAGACAGTCCAGTGACTTGGGAGAACTTGAGTCAGTTAGAAAGGTTAAATCGCCTGTCTCTGGACGTTTATACACTGACAAAAAGCGGTGAGATATACTATTTAACATTATCAAGAAAAGGCTCGCGGAAGTATAAAACTGTAGTCTCACTCCTTTTACTAGGTGGAAAACATATGACGCTCATTAAAGACGTGGAGAAGCTGCACCGGAAATTGACGAGAAGCAGCCCCACCCCAGAGGGTCATCAGTTTTGCAAAGTATGTTTCAGCTCAGTTCCCAAGTCTGTCAGTTTGAGCGATCACGAGTGTCACTGCGACTTCACTCAAACTCTTCTCTTTCCAGGTGACGGTGAAAAAGTAAAATTTAAAAATTTTGCCTACACCTATCAGCCTGCATACTTAGCATTTTTTGATTTTGAAACTATGATAAAACCTAAGGAGAATAGGAGTGTGATAGCTGAACATGACCCAATTGGTTACTCGTATCTCATCATCAATAGGCATGGAGATGTCGTGGAAAAGAGAAGTTATTTCGGTGAAGATCCCGTGAATAATTTCATTGATAGCCTATCCAATGCTTGGGGAATCATCAAGGAAAGTGTAGTTAGCTATCCAATTAGCATGTCTGCGGAGGATGAAGCCCACTTCAAACGTCAGCGTCACTGCGAGCTCTGCCATCAGCCCTTTAATGTGAAAACCCCACCTCATAAACATCACGACCACTCATTACCACAAAATAATTACAAGGGGGCTTTGTGCGCGCGATGCAACCTCCAGTGTCGTGACATGAGGAAATACCTCATCACTCTGGCACATAATATGAGCTTTGACGTCTCCTTAATCATAAAAGACCTTCACTTGCCAGAGTCGCACGTGGACATCCTTGCCAAGTCAGAATCGCATTTATTGAAAGTAAGGATTAAGGAATTGCAGTTTCAGGACACGCTTTCCATTATGAATGCTGGTCTCGGTCATCTCGCTCAGAGTCACGTGCAGGCGGGCTATAGCACGCGTTACGCCCAGGAAATGGTGAATTACCTCCCCGAGGATGTAAGGCGTGTAATTTGCACTCAAAAACAGTTTCTTTGTTATGAGTACATCACCGACCTTGGCCGCTTAGAAGATCGACAATTGCCACCTCGTGAGGCATTTTATGACACGCTCAAGGGGAAGGCTCTGCCACCTGGAGAATATGAACACGCTCAAAGCGTGTGGAGTATGACATCCTGCCGCACTTTAGGCGATTACATAAGACTGTATTGTGAGATTGATGTGGGATTATTAGCCGACACATATCTCAAATATAGATCATACCTGCATGAATTTTATGGGCTGGACGTGGCACATTACGTGTCACTGTCTTCTTATGCTTATGACGCTTTTTTAAAGTCGACAGGCGTTCAACTTGATCCACCTTACGATCCTAACATGTATCACCTGATCAAAAGAAATGTACGAGGAGGCTTTGTAACTTGCGTCAGGCCACACCTGCAGTCAAACCACGAACCCGACGGCGGACCCGGCACCTATGTGTTCTATCTGGACTATAATTCATTATATGCAAGCGTTATGTGTTCCCCCCTGCCTATGGGTGACATCAAAAAGCTTTCTCAGTCAGAGATGGATGATTTTTTTGAAGTTGGCATCCAGAATCATGCGACAGATGGCGACGTCGGTTACTGGCTGCATTTAGACAGCTGTGACGTTTCCCCCGACGTAGCTCGGATCACGGACGAGTTCCCTCTGTGCCTCGCACACATGACTATTACAGAAGATGACATCTCACCGTACAGTAAAAGACTGTTAGAAGCTGAGGGTCGTAAGCTGGGGAGGAAAAATCGTAAACTCGTGGCCAGTCATAAGGGACTGAAAGATCATCTCATCAGTCTGGAATTGCTGCAACTTTTACTCTCACTTGGACTGGAAATACAATGTGTTCATGCTATATATAGGTTCAGACAGGCTCCATACCTGAAACCTTTCATAGAAAGGAACGTCGCTCAGCGTAAAAATGAGACGTGCGCCATTAAAAATCGCATTTGCAAACTGATGTCAAACGCAGTTTATGGTAGATCCATGTTATCTGAAGTGAAGTATGGCCTCCAGCAGAAATTAGTGACAAAAAGAAAGACTTTCCTGAAGTATGCAAGAAATCCATCCTTTAAAAGGGTCCACCAATTAGGCGAGGACCGAGTCATATGTGTCAACAGTAAGAATACGATTAAAATCAGGCAGCCAAATTACTTGGGATACCATATTTTAGAAGTGGCAAAGAAGTACATGTACAACTTTTGGTATCGTGTCATCAAAGCTAATTATGGGGAGAGAGCTAAATTAGCTTATGAAGATACTGACAGTTTCATTTTCAGTCTGCACATACCTACAAACTTAAATGATGAACTGAAACATGGACCCATGGCAAATTTTCTCGACACCAGTAACTTTGCTTCAGATCACCCGTGTTTTAATGGGGAGCGGAAGGGTCAACTAGGCTTGTTGAAATCTGAAACCGGATCCACGCTCATCAAAGAGGCGATTATATTAAAGCCAAAGATGTATTCGCTGCTGTTGGAAGATGACAAGCAAGTATCTCGAGGTAAAGGCATTCCAACTCACCTTCAGCAAAATATATTGCATCAGCAGTATAGGGAAACACTTAATAATGTCGCATGTGGGATGGTGGATTGCTATAATATTAGGAATGTGAAAGGACAAATTTGTACCACTCGTATGCGAAAGCGAACGTTGTCACATTTTGACGACAAGCGCTTTCACGTCGATGGCTATACCTCAAGGGCGTATTATCACCCCGACAATGATCCGCGGGAAAGAGATGTGGAGAATGAGATGGAAGAGGAGGTGGCGGTGGATGTGGGGGAGGTGGAGGTGGATGAGGAAGAGGAGGAGGAGGAGGAGGAGGAGGAGGAGGAGGAAGAGGGGGAGGAAGAGGGGGAGGATGGGGTAATGAGTGGTCTGTGGCGTGATCGGGAGAGACTTTCCGCGGCATTATTCACATCATGATTAAGGGGTAGAGAAAGAGAGGACGCAGCTGCTAGCAGACACCCTTCATGTAATGTAAAAAAACATTTGCTCTGACCACGTAGGCTAAGGAAGAGGGGGAGGTGGAGGATGGGTTGTGTCGTGATCGGGAGTGGCCTTCCATGACATTATTCACGTCATAATTAAGGGGTGGAGAGAGACCGCGGCCGCCAGCAGCTGCCATTCATGTAATGTAAGAACATTTGTTTTGAGTATGGAGTTAAGGAGAGGAATGAGGAGATTGTTCATGTACTGTAAGGACATTTGTACTGCCCACGTGGGGATAAGGAGGATGAGGAGGAGGAGGTAATGTAAGAACATTTGTACTTAGGTTAAGGAGAGGGGGGAGAAGGGGAGGAGGTTGAGGAAGAGGTGTGGGTCGGGGGAGATCCACGTCATAATTAGAAGGCAGGGATGAGGATGCAGCTGGGAGGTTAGTTATGCTGTTACCTACATGACCATGTAAATAAAGGTTAAGTAATAAATACTGTAAACATATCGTAGCGTCTTTTAGTAACCCTCTGAACTTAACATGGACAAGACATTTAGCGAAGAGATGCTGAATCTCTTCAGATATCCTGCACGCATAATTATTGCAGGTTATACAAATTCCGGCAAAACACACCTCTGCAATAAAATTATAGAGAAATATCAGCATGGATTTAACAGAATTATCATTTGTGGCGTCTCATCGCATTCGCTGCAGCAGAATTCCCCTTTTCAAGATAAGGTCGAAGTGCATGAGAAAATTATTGATCCCGTGATGGATGATAACAGTCCATACGCCGACCCGCAAACGCACACACTCCTGATATTAGATGACAATTTCCTCACGGCTGGCAATTCTCAAACGATAGCAGAGGCTTTCACCAAAGGGAGACATAAAAATTTGTCAGTTATAATGATAGCACAGAATGTCTTTTTCCCCGGAAAGTATGCTAGAACGATAACTTTAAATGCCTCACATTACATTCTTATGAAAAACAGAGATATATATCAAATTGAATGTCTGGGCAGGCAACTTTATGGATGGGAGCGCGCCAAACACTTTGTGGAAATTTATAAAAATGTCGTGCTTAGACGAGATCACGGTTATTTGTTGTGTGATTTATCCCCGAACGCACCCGAAGAAATTCAACTGCGCACGAATATTGTGGATGAGCCACCCTGTGAGAAAGTCTATCTGCTATGAACGCCGTTTTGGACGAACTTTACCGGGATATGACGAATCCTGCGGCTTTAGGAGGTGTGCAAGCACTCTACAGAGAGGGGAAGAAAAGGGATAAGAATCTAACACTCCGCGATGTGAGGGCATTTCTGCAGGGCAACCGCACTTATACGCTTCACAAGCCGACACTGAAACGTTTTCCGCGACGAAAAATTCTCGCTCCTAAACCGTCCGTCATTTTAACTTGCGATTTGGCTGATTTTGCGAGGCTGCACAGACACAATGGCGGCGTCCGATACATCATGTTTTGCCTGGACGTTTTCAGCAGATACTTGAAAGTGGCAACGCTGACAAGTAAATCCGGACACAGTAGCCTGCAAGCGCTGAAAAAAGTTCTAGAGTCGGGGAGTTTTACAGGCGTGTCGCGTCTTTTTACCGATCAGGGATCCGAATTTTATAATCAAGCAGTGAAAAAATATCTAACTTTGAAAGGTATTACCTTGTATTCCAATTACTCGCGTGAAACAAAGGCGAGTTTGGCAGAAAGGGTCATCCGAACCATAAAGACAAAAATATATAAATATCTCACGCAGAACAACACACTGACGTATATTAACGTCTTGCCCACCCTAATAAATACGTACAATCACACCCCACACCGCGGTTTGGGCGGCAACCAAACGCCGGCTCAGGTTCACCACCTCCGCGAGCTGTCACAAGTCAGGAAGCAATTTAAACGAATGTATTTAAATCGGCCAAGGGGAAAGAAAGTTGTCAGTCATAAATTAGACGTGGGAGACATTGTACGCTTGCAACGTGCTTCCCGAACGCAATTTAAATTCAATAAGGGTTATACCGTCAACAATACCGAGGAGCTTTTTAAGATAAGTCGTGTGGATTACTCACATAAAATCCCTATTTATTTCATAAGGGATTTGGCGGGGGAGGACGTGACCGGCGCTTTCTACAGGGAAGAATTAATCAAGTCCTCTCTTCCCTCACATTACCAGGTCGATATATTACGATCGAAGGTCGAGCGAGGTAAGAGAAAGTACTTCGTCCACTGGCGTGGATACCCAGATAAATTTGACAGCTGGATAGATGCGGACGACTTAGTATAAGATATGGATGAGGAAAAACCATTGATATTGAAGTACAAGGATTTGGTTTTTCTCCTCTCGCACGTCACCCCTAAATTGCGGAAGCAGGTCTTGCAAAGTTTGAATAAGCGCGAAGTCAATTGCATCTCGGAAATATTCGCCAACTTTTTGAAGAGACGCCTGACGGACGACGATACCATCATTAACCGCCTGAAAAAATTCAAGAGTGATATTCGCACTGTAGCCTTGAAGAAGACGCCCGTGTACAAGAAGAAAGCGATTCTAATCTCCAAACGAGGTGGTAACATATTGGCCGCGTTACTCCCGATAGCCGTGTCGGCAATAACAAGTTTACTACAGAGATGAAAGAATATTGTTTAGTTCCCGTCTCAGTTGCCGAGAGGTGTAAGTTTAAACCGACCGACAGCGCAACTCAGCACCGATTCACGTCAAAACAAGTCAAGAAAAAAAAAAAAACTTCACTTCCGCTACCGGCCGCCGCCCTCCCCGACGCCGCCAGCGTGACGCCACCACCACGCGCACCTGTCAATCCACCCTTGGATGATTTGATTCGAGTTGCCGTTCCTCCTTCCTTTAGAGAATATGGTTTATCTCTCTTGAAATTATTGGAGGGCAAACCTGGGATTTCATGGGATGAGCGCGGTAACTTACTTCCACCATTTTCTGGCATAAGCGTGTTTGATCTCATACGAGTACTCGGTCACGAAAAGGGGGCCGCGAAAAGACTTTCACCCGATAAGCGTCCATTATTATCACTGCTACTTCGCATGGCGCAACTCCCCGCGGATGCCATCAGAAATACGACTCAACGAAGTAAACTGATAGGTGGCGGGGTCGGTGACATCTGGGAAGCATATTAAATGAGAAAGCTCCCCATCTTACTCTGTAAACGAGTAAGTACATCAATAATACATGAGAGCACGTGTTAGGCGCGTCAGGGGTGCAGGCCCACGGATGGATAATTGATGAGGGTTATGGTCAAAAAAAAGGTTCACCCCCCCCCTAACCCACATCCCCTAATAAATAATACGTTCCCCACCCTCCATCCCTTCCCACCAACAAAGGAAAAAAAAAATAACACCTGCGTCAATTTGAATGAATAAATTCTACTACGCAGAAGGTGTAATATCGACCAATACGTGCGAATAAAGGTCTGCGATGTCACATTTCCCCCTCACTCCCCTCACAGAGGGTTCAACGTGCGGATCAGCCCTCCAATTACTCGTCAAGATGAAGGTGGTCGAGGGCAAGCTGACCGATGGCATCTTCCGCGACCGCCGCTGTTATATCATTTATTCAGTAAATGCCGTCTCCACCGAACCGAGTGGGATTGCGCGGGATCTCAAAACGATTTACCCATACGAGAATACACATGCAGCTAGAAAGAGACTCTACTCGCTTCATCGGGCCACGGCAGACACGAGAGATGACCCAGGACGTATCATTATCCACGCGCCTCCCACAGGAAGCGTAAATCTCCCTCACCTGGTGGCCTGCGTGACTCAGTATGGTTGGGGCGAGGCCGTCGAGGGAAACGAGAAGGCGCGACAGGCAATCGCGACGTCGAAGGATTTGCCTTACGTGGAAGGACTCAAGATGGATACAAGCGTGAATCGACGTCAACACTTCCAGAATTGCCTGAAAAAGATTGCCCTGCTAGCCATGGCGAACGCTGAAGTAGAGCAAATTATTATCCCGGAAGGACTGGGATGTAGAGGTCGCTGCCAGGATGAGTGGAAGAATAATTACCTGCCTATGGTGGAAGGGCTGGCGCAGCGACTTCAACCTTTTGGAGTTGAAACTATTCTGGTGAGGAAGTCTGAATAACTATATCATGTAAATTTTAAAATAAAGTTGATGTGTGTTTGACAAATCGAGTATAAATGTATTCCTTAATTGGGGTGACCGTTATTATTTATTTTGATCATGGCGGGAGCAGCATATCAGACAGAAATAAATAGCCGGTGATTATGCTCGACGTCTTATTCATGACGTGACAACCATCATGACGAGAGCGTTCACACCTCCCACTCGAGCGGAATACGACTTGCTTTTTACGCAAAGCAAAGGTGGAGGCTTAGACGACATCCGGGTTTTTATTCCACCCCATTCAAGAAGAGGTGGCGGTCTATTTTCCGTTTTGAGTGGCTTTGCTAAAAGAGCAATTCCCTTTCTCATGCGCACTGTAGCACCCGAAGCGCTCCAAATGGGAAAAGGTTTATTAACAGATGTTTTAGAAGGGAAGCGACTTCGCGAATCATTAAGAAATAGAGGTGTTGCAGCCGTGAAGGGTGTGGGGGAAAGGATAGTTCGAGGTGGACGAGTAATGAAAAAGAGGAAAGTTGGAGTCGGAAAAAAAAAAAAAAAGAGAAAACCACCAACCAGGCAACTGAAAAGAAAGACTTGCTATAAAGCAGATATCTTCAATATTTAGCTTAGTCGCAAAGATGACTCATTACGGTCCGGATGTGCAGGGTGGAGCGACCTCCACCCCCCTGAGCAATTATCTGACGGCCGTGAGTGAGAACTTTCCGCGGGTGAATCGCTTGCATACCATCGAATCGTCAGTCGCTGCGAGGGGAAAGTTGGACGTATTACCCGTTAATTTAGATGCAAATGCTAATAATCATGCGGGGATCAACGATCCTTACATTGAATTTAGACTGCCTGGTATTCCAGGGCAATTTTTGGATCTATCAACGCTGTCTCTAGAATTGCGAGTTAGCGCGACGAAGGCAGACGGCGCGCCACTAGACGATGGCGATCACGTCGTTTTTAGTAATGGTTTGAATAATACGATGTTTAAGTCATGCGCTTGTTATTTTAACGAACAGCTTGTGGAGTCATCCTCTTTGTTCAACTATCACGCCTTCATTAAAATGATTACAACAATCCCTCAGGATAAAATTGACTCTATCGGTCGCGTCGCCTTCTACCATCGCGATTATGATGGATCAAAAGGCATAATCAATAAATTTGATGAAGACTATTTCACGGGAGGGAATAAAGACGAGAAACAAATGATGAAAGATTGTAAAACGCACGGCATTTCGATGACTGCGCCTTTGTTTTCGGATATATCAAGTCTGGACGCTTATCTGCTTGACTCTGTTGATGTGAGAATTCGATTAGAATTGGCTAACAAAACATGGATTCTTAATTCACACCAAGATGCCAGCAGTTTCAAATTTAAGCTCGAGATGGCTAAGTTATGGGTTGACCGCGTCACGCCACATCCGCCCGCCTTAGAATCGTTAAATAACTCCTTGACTCGAAATCCAATGCAATACACTTTTAATAGAACGCTCAATAAAACGTATGTGTTAGCCGCCAATCAAACGTCTTTGATTGCCGAATTACCTTTCGCGCAAATCATACCTCAAAATTTGACCATGGCAATAGTTGATATGGACAGCTTACAAGGCGTAATTGATAAGAATGGTTTATATTTTCAACACGCCGATCTGTCACATGTACATATCACCGTGAACGGGGCGACCATTTATAACGTTCGCAGCTCTTTCCCGCATCACGCGTCAAAATTGTTTTACACGACCCTTGAGTCACTAGGATTGGACACGCGTAATTCCCTAACATTTGATGCATTCAATAAAGGTCGGACAGTATGTTTCTTTAACTTTGTGACGGAGGACGTGCACAATGCCATCCCTCTGGATAAATCAGGAAATCTAAGAATTAATCTGTCGTTTGCCAAGGGACGTAATCACAACCGCGTCATAATGTTTTTCGCCGACACTACTGGCGTCATAGAAATTGATCATTATCGTCACGTTCGCTGCATTGTCCGCGCATAAGCCGTCATGAATGCACGTGAAATACAGGCCGGTCTAGCAGGCATCTTGGGCGATCGAGTTTATTTTTTAGGCTGTCACGATCATCGCCATGTGACAGATCTGATAAATCTTGCCAGAAAACAGGTGAAGCCATGCGTTTTCATTCTAAATACATTGAGTGACTCAAAGACCATGGGCCACTGGATTACTGTTTATCTTAATTTTCAAAGTCAGACCATAGGCTATTACGATAGCTATAACTTGCATCCCAAATACAATTCCGCTGTCTTACATCATTTTATGCAAACTTGTCCACATATGAAAATTAGCACATTAAATTATCGACTTCAGGGGTTGAATTCCCTCGTGTGTGGCATTTATTGCATGTTCTTTTGCCTTCTACTGAGTTGGCATACATTAAAACGTGCAATGTGCATTATTCACGCCACCTTCAAAAAGCATCAATATCTATATAATGACAAAAAAATTACTCGTATGGCATACGTAATATTTCGTAATATGCCGCATTGCATGCCTACGTTTTGCCCAGCCGGCAGCCGGGCGAGATGTCGTAACATCTGTAAAGCGGTAATAAGGTAGATTGGGGGGTGGGGTGGGGGTGGGAAAGGGGGTCAATATGGGGTAATTGCTGACGGATAAGCGTCACTTCGCCATCACCTCTCAACCCAGTCGGACGTCGAAGCCTCATCTCCAAGAATGGAGCAAGCTAACAAACATTTCATCTTGAGAACTGCGGGTGAGTACGCCATTACCTTGCACGGGCATCTGACATCTTCACCATTGTAAATTACATTAACGTTCTTTGCCAATGAATAAGAAGAGGGAGAGTGGGAGGGGAAATAAAAACTTTTCCATTGTTCTCATCGTTTTTTTTTTTTTTTTTTTTTTTTTTTTTTGTCTGTTACAGAACGCATCTCTTTCCGCTTTGATATCTATCTGGGCGATGCTGGGGGTAAGCGAAGCCGTGCTGACCATGAGGATGTCAATGTGGAGAAAATGTCAGAACCTGCAAAGAAGAAATTGATCTTTAGTGATGACGACATGTCGCCACTGCCGGCCAGCCCACCTCCTGACGCTCCATCAGGACAGGAGTCGCAACAGCAGCAGCCGACATCGCAGTCGATTCCGCCACCTCAGGAGTCGCTGATGCCACCTCCGACCGAAGCACAGCCGCAACGGTCAGATGAGTCGACAGTAGGCGGCAAAGAGGGTCAGGAGGTGAAGAAGAAGTCGCAGGAAAACAGAAAAAAAAAAAATATTCCCCCTAACACGCCAGAGGACGACAGCACACCAAAACTCCCCGTTGCTCCAGCCGCCCCTCGTAAGAAGCTGGTTCCTAGAGTTATTAAAACTACGCCCGTCATTGACAGCGATGACGATGATCTCTTCGCCTTCAATTCGCAAATGTTTTGAATGAAAGAGATGTATTTGCCCTAATAAGCAATGAGCTGTATTTGTCCTAATAAAAATAAAATGTTCCATCGACTCTGCATAACCTTTCTAATAATAATAATAATAATAATAATAATATTAATAATAATAATAATAATAATGATAGTAATAAGACCGCCATCCGACATAAGTATTACGTCAGCCATGCCGCTGGTGGTCGGTGAAAGTGGAAGAGGCCGCCGCTCCGCCCTGGCCGTCACAGACGCTTTCTCCAGGTAAAAAGGATGGACAGGTAACGGGATCTCGTGCGGCAGTCGCGACGACCTTGACCATAGGGGATGTATTGAGATGTCGGAGGGAACGCGTGATGGCAACACTCGGTCATCCCACCCTCCAGGATTCCGTGAATGAAAGGGAAAGGGCGACTTCTATGGCAAGCGCCGTCAGAGTCCCCCTAATCACGCGTGTGTGGCGGGCGGCTGCCACGTCTGGCCGCCAGTCCCCCCCCCCCCATCACCTCTCCTCCCCCCCCCTCCACCCCCTTTTCACTCAATTATTTTCCGCCCACCATCATTGATTCATTAGTCATTCCATCGTCGCCGAAGCATAAGGACGCACGCCCCCTCACCTCTCCGTCAGTGTCGCCGTCACCGTCCCTCCCCCCTCCCTCCCCCCCCTTGGTGTTTGCCGTCGTGAATCACCCCCCCCTTCCCAAGCATGGATCTATGGAAAATTGCTATCAGGATCACCATCGCAATATGGCTTGCCGTCAGAGTCGCCCCTGGGTGGGCGGGTTGGGGGTGGGGGGGGGACGTGAAAGGGCGACCTACACGGCATTGCCGTCACAGTCCCCTAGCCACGCGTGTGTGTGGCGACTTCCACGTCTGGCCGCCAGTCCACACCCTCCCCCCTCCTTTCACTCAATTATTTTCCACCCACCATCATTGATTCATTTAGTCATTCCATCGTCGCCGAAGGATAAGGACGCACGCCCCCCACCTCTCCGTCAGTGTCGCCGTCACCGTCCCTCCCCCCTCCCTCCCCCCCCACCCCTTGGTGTTGCCGTCGTGAATCGCCATCCTCCCTTTCCCAAGCCTGGGTCTCCATCCTGACATGGACTGCCACTGAAGTCTACGGAAAATTGCTGTCAGGTTTCCCCATTGCAACTTGATCAGCCCCACACTCACAATATGGCATGCCATCAGAGTCGCTCCTGGGGTGGGGGTGGGATCCCCCTCCCCCCCTCCCCCCCCTCCCTCCCCCCCCCCTCCCTCCCTCTCCCATCCCCCAACACTCTATTTACAGTCAGGGTCTCCATCCTGAAATGGATTGCCACTCCGGGTAATTGCCATGGGGGTCGAGCCCCCCTAAAAAGGCTTGCCACTGAGGTCCCCATGCAATGGGGACCTCAGTGGCAAGCCTTTTTAGGGGGGCGACCCCCATGGCAATTTCCCAACTACTGGTGTTAGTGGGTGACGCAGAAATACCAGTTGTCGGTAAGGATAACAGTGAGACTGAAGACACTGATAAACACATTGAGGATAAGCAGCACAACACTGGCTATGAATTACAGGAAGTTCATCGTGATACCTCAAGTTATTACCCCTGAGAACCCCAGTAATTCAGGTGCAAGTGAAGGAAGTATCAGGCTACCCACCACTAAACCAACTGAACGTCCGAGGGAAAAAGCAAGAATGTTACATTTAATGTTTTTTTTTTTTCTTTACATATTATTTATAAAGCTCTCCAACCTTCAGCTTTCTACAAGTTTTTGCATTTACATTTCGTCATTTCACAAGACTATGACAATACTAATGGTAACAGCAGCAACGGAGGGGAAAAATAACTTGGCTATGTTTCTGACGAAGGCATCAATTTGATCCTCCTGAAGATGGTAATAGTAACCTGATGCATTGCGTCACCGTCGCTTCAAGTACCGCCATCGGGGCCTAGCTGTGGGTCCCAAAACACAATGTGGCGTCGGCGTTGCTGAGACTTGGCCATCGACCGCTGTGGCAAGTTGTGGGTTTGACAGACAAGCCTCACTACACCTCCTGTCCCCTGTGCCACTCTGTCACCCACAATTTGACGGATGTTTGCTATATACAACTTTTTTGTTAGTGTTAGTGTTGTGGGGGGAATAGACAGTGAGGGTGAGAGAAGACGGTAAAGAGTACAAGATTAAGGTTGGGTGAAAATATGAAGGAAAGTCGTAGAGCGAAAAATGACGGAATAACCGTCAATGTTGAATGATAATATATATTTTGATATAAGTTTTGAGAGTTAGCGTGAATTAACTGAGTGGCGTTTGTGTCTTTAACTTGTTCCGGAGTGGTTTTAATTATCAATTGCCGCTGGACACTGTTCATTAGTTTCTTACCTTTGTATAATAGGTAAAGTCACTCGTGGTGAGTTTCTGTGGTTTTCATGTGAATGTCAAAGGTGAACGTATAAAAATAGGTATATTTAGATATATGTACAGAGGTGTGGAGAAGGGTGTGGCGCTACGGGACAACGGATGTCCTCTGCGTGGTGCAGCGTTACACCCTGGCAAGAGACTGCCGGAGCCGGCACAAGGGACGCTTAGCGCCTTCAAAAAGTGCTGACAGTAGAAATAGGGGCGGGTTGACCGCACTCACAGTACATGAATATATTCATAATTATAACTCTCTAATTACATAAATAAGGCAAGGGAAAAGCTACTTATAGCTAAGAGTAATACACGCCAAAATACATTAGGGAAAGATTATTATGGAGAATACTTAGATACTATGATGTAGGTGCTACTGATTACTTATCCATGGCAATAAAAGGAGTATGGAAAGTTCTATGGTGTGTGTGTGCGTGTGTGTGTGTGTGTGTGACGTAGGGTGGCGTGATCATGTCGGCCCCACCCTTATCCGCCAACAGCCACTAGCTACACTTATGCATATATGTATACATACACTTATATTGCTAACCAGGCAAGGCATTATAAATACAATACTTATTATTATTAATTATGTGACACCGTTACAAATTGAGTTAATTCATAAATAAATAAAATGTATGAGCAATGTCTGATACTCATGTGAGTGTATGAATAGTATCAATTTTGAAAGGTTTATGTGTATAATGATCTCGGTGATGCCTTTGACATAGTGTTGACTGGTGTCTTGAACCAGGCGTGTTGCCTTCCCTGTTCGTGCTCGTGTCTTGTGCTTGTGTACGTGAAGGCCTTGAGTGAGTGTGTGTATTAGTTTGTGTTTGATTTGGTTTCCTCTTGCGTATAGTGTTTTAATGACTGGGTCTAGTTTTGCGAGTGCGTGCAGTTCTTTGGAATTTTTGGTGTATGTGTATTTTTCATTATAAACGAAGCGTAGTGCTTTGTTCTGTTGTCGTTGTAACGATAGTGAATGTGATGTAGAGATTGCGTTTAGAGCATGTGCTGGGTAGGTAAGTAATGGTAGTACGTACGCTTTTACAAGGTGTAGTTTGATGTTAGTGTTTAGTGCATTTAGTGATGTCCTTTATGTGTTTTGAGTATCCGTGTGTGCCCAGCTTAAGCCCCAATATTTCAGCGTCTTTTGCGTATGGTATGTTGTTCCCGTCTATGGTGACTGGTCTCATCTTTTTCATTGTTATAGGCAGTAATGTGAATTTTTGTGTGTTTGTTTTGATTTTTCATTTGTTTTCGTGGTTGTTGATGTTTTTTTTCATTTCTCTTTATATTCTGTTTGCGAAGATGTTTTATGATTTACCTGCATATGTGATGATATGTGTGATGTCGTCTACGTATTGGATATTTGTGCTGTCTGTGAGTGGTGTTGCAGTGTCGTGTGCCTATAATTGTAGGTGTTCTCAAATAGAGTGGTAGATGAGTGGAACGGACTCAGTAATCATGTTGTTAGTGGTAACACATTAGGGAGCTTTAAGAGAAGATTAGACGGGTTGATGGATGGGGATGATAGGTGGAAATAGGTAGGTATATTTCATACTGGGACTGCCACGTGTAAGCCAGGTGGCTTCTTGCAGCTTCCCTTATTTCTTTTGTTCTTATGTTCTTAAGTCATAAAAAGAGCTGCCTGTGAGTCGCACATGACAACACCGCTGAGGCTTCTCTGACAGAGGAGACTCACAGCATCCAAGACATCGCGCAGCTTGCACAATGTGGAGCTGGAGTGAGGCGGCAGCCGATGGCCAATCCAGCACGCTTCTGGTGGTTCCGTGTCAGGAGAAAAGATTGCACATCCTGCCATCCCGTCTGCCTGCACAGACCCATCCGTGTACTGTACATGTGGTGCAGTGAATCGATGGTAGTGGAGACAGTCGCTATGGCTTCCAGTGCTAGGTGTTTCTGCAGGACGGGAGGGTGAGCCTTGCATGTGGGGGTGTAGCGGACTGCCGAGTTAAGGGGAGTGGACGCCTGTTACTCTTAGAGCTGACGTTCATATTTGTCTGATCTTCATGATTTTGGTGTGTGTGTGTGTGTGTGTGTGTGTGTGTGTGTGTGTGTGTGTGTGTGTGTGTGTGTACCTTAGTACCTACAAAAGCAAATTCCCAATTTTCGCTGAAATTCGCCGATTAGTTTTTGTAGTTTTTTTTTTTTTACAAAAAAAAAAACAAAAAAAGTGACCGATAAAATTTTTTCTCACTTGTTTTTCAACCAATTCCTATAAAATTTAGTGTCGGTAATATACATACATGTATCTTCACTTCCCCAAAGATAGATTTTTATTAGACATTTCGTTCTGAAATAAAAACTAAGATTTTTTTCTTCAAACTTTTTCATTTTTTTTGACAAAAAAAAAAAAAACCTAGCACAGTATGACGAGCCTTCTTTGAAAATCTCATTGGGGAAAAATATCCCGTTGTTTCCTCTTTCCAGCAATACCTTTACATTTCCATTATCTTGTAGGTCAACGAGGGAGAAACACTTCATGTATGAAAAACTTAAGTTTTGAGATACGAGCCGTTTTCTTCTGAGAAGTGTGTGTAATTCCATATGTTGGGTTTTTCTGGTAAAATTTTACATACATTAGGATAATAATTATATAAGCAAAAGGAAACCATCGTTTATGATCATATTGAGGGCTAACTGGCACCTGGTCCCCTACTGCATGACAGGATATTAGTCACTGGCAGGTGAGTTTATCAGAGGGCGCCACGCTCCTCTTTGTCGCCAGGATCATTAGCAGCTGCCTGGCTGGTAGTCTTCACTTCCTTCTCTTGAATGGGGCTTCTTTTCAGTCCTCTTCTGTACAGGAGTTGTTGTTCTGCTTTCTTGAATGCCTCACCCAGCGAGTGTTCTGTGAGGCACCAACCCACTATGAGTTAGTAAACTTGGATTCAAGTACCCGAAGTTGTGATGTAATACGGTCACAGCGGCAACAGATTTGACTCTTTTGGTCCCATCATACTTAGTTTTGCTGCATTTAGCCCATAGATGATAATGTTATGGTGGTGGTGGTGGTGAAACAAAGGCAGCGTGTGGTGGCGACCTGTTGCCACAACGCAACTCCTCTTATTATTCTTTTCCGTCATCTTGTTTGGCGCATCTATCCGTGCACGCTTTGCTTTATTATAACGAGGCATGCTCCCAAATACAAATGAAAATGAAGTAGCCTTGGATAGCAGAGCATAAACACATTCTGACCTCTGGCAGGACTGACCGCAGTGGCCAGCCTTCCTTTGAGTCCCTCGTGGCTCATCAGTGGTGTTGCTAACTGAACCTCCACATATATTAAAAAAAATAAATAAATAAATAAATAAATAAATAAATTTACGAATTTGTAAGCCAGGTGACCGAGCACGTGGCAAGCACGTGGCGCGCGGGACATTTAAAGCCCTTTAATAATGGTAAATAAAAGTGATTTTTTTAAATATAAGGAATAATGGTATCAACTTGTGGTTTTCACAGAAAACGCCAGACATGTTAAGGGTGACTATGATGTTAATAACTCAATTTTTAACCTCCGGGTCGAAAAACGTAATTTTTTAAGGCGTCTCCTCCCCTTACGACCTCAGGGAACACACTGCATTAGATTAGTAGCTTCCTTTTGGGTTGACTCTTGCAAGTTTCCATCAGTTTGGTTGGCGGGCAGACTGGGGCATGGAGTGTACCTTCTGATTTAGTGTGGGAATCAGTTTTTTGCTGAATTTCATACACTTTGGTTTGAGGAACAGAAGGTTTCAATGCATTTCTTTTTCAATTTTTTTTCAATTATCTCCAAGTCCGATTTAATCTGATTTAATTGTAGTCATTTGCAGCCATTAGGAATCTAGAAGCCTTATGTTTGTACCACAGTAATTTTTGGAATGAATAAGGTATGTTTTCTTTTTTTTTTTCACACTGCGATTCCACTTGTCACACGTCGATCATAATCGTTACAGATTCACAGGCGGACTGATGTTGGGTTCAGCTGTGCCTGTGCTTCCCCACTACATCGCCTGGCCTTGCTCTGTTCCCACTAATCGTGCATAGAAGGATCAATTTATCTTCAACAGTTGCTTCCTGGGGGTTGAGATTTGCCATTAATAAATATGCCCATCTTTGTTGTGTCAGACAACACCTTGCTGCGGAGCTCTTCACTCCCTTAATGGTGTCCCCATTAGTCTCTGCTTTCATGAAGATCTTGACAGCAGACAAATTTCACTATGTCACAAGTGCAGTTGCAAACATTACAGGTATTGCTACAGACTTACTGAATCCTATTGTCTGAGAGAGAGAGAGAGAGAGAGAGAGAGAGAGAGAGAGAGAGAGAGAGAGAGAGAGAGAGAGAGAGAGAGAGAGCCCAGGTAGCATGCTTGAGTGATGTGCATCCAGAGTGGGAGGTGTGTAATAAAAAGAATGAAAGAGCTGAGCAGTGTTAGGGAAGAAAGCATAAATATGATCAGGATGACACTAGATGAAACTGAAAGAGAGCTGTAATGCTATACTGAAAACAAATACTGGAGAAGAGAAGGCAGGCTGGCAGACGGAAGACACAGAGAGGCAAGGTTGTGAGGGTGGGAGGTGGATGAGGTGCTGAGTGAAGTGAGGGTGTGAGGCAAGCCAGAGACAACCTGCAGTACCTCCATGAGAGGAGAGTCACTGTATCTCACTTTTGTGATCCTGGAGTCTCACGCTGAGTCATAAATTCTTACCTTCCTGACTTTCACGCATTATTTCTTTGAGTTGCGTATGGGTCACGCATTCCTACCATTGGCATCACAAGTAGTAAAAACAAATACATACGTGTTATGTATAGTATACAGTGGGTGTCTGAGTTACAAGCATTCAGAGATACAAGTAGCTTACTTGCAGAATTAAATTGTGCTCAGTGTTGTTCCCTTTGCCAACCGTAAGTTTAAGATTGGCACTATGGACCAAATTAGTTGTTTTATGGCAGCCAAGGTGGCCAGAACACAACAACATTGTCCCCGAGGAAGGAATAATCTATCCAAAAATAAATGTTCTGAGTGTTTCAAGTGATGGAGAACATCATCATCAGAACAACTTTTGAGTACATACAAATGCTCCTTATACTGTTAAAAAAGAAAAGAGGGACCGTGTATGCGTCCAGTAAAGCTTGTGGGAGCAGGAGCATCAGGGTGTGGAGAGAGAGGGCTGAGGGAGTGCAAAGTTCCAGCCTTCACCACAGGTCATGTAGGAAGAGTAGTCTTGTCAGTTTTATAAAAGATTCAGTGATTTTTTCCTCTTATTTTTCATTATTCAATATAAACTTTGAGATATTTTTCTCATGCACTTCATTGTGTTGTGCACCTGCTGTGCCTCAGTGCTAATGAGATATGGGGGGATAGTATTACTAATTAGTATAGTCTTACATTCTGGGAAAGAAAAAAAATCCTATTTTGCAGGTTTTCATTGCATTTTATTTCTCACCATTGTAAAACAACTCAGATGATTGTTTACAATGAGGCGCTTTAATGGAATTGCATTTAACATAACATTTCAATGAATGAATCACTGTTTTATCCACTGTACCTTTTCTCCAAACACACATAAGCACAGGAATTATTTGTAAAACATCGTATTTGATGGCTCATAAGACGCATGGGCTCATAAGACGCACCCAGTTTTGCCAGACATTGAAATAAAAAAAAAGTAAATAAATAAATAAATAAATATTAATAAATAAATAAATAAAAATAAATAAATAAATGAGCGGACTTAAGCTCTGAATATGAAGTGCAGTATTTCACCTGACATTTGAAGACTCTCACATGCATTTAGATCATTATTAGATCCCAATATTTTGCATCTAAAAACTTTAATATTTGCTAGTAGCCTACTTACTAATCCTCTTGTGAGGTGTAAACATGTACCTGGCATATGGCGTCGGCAGCGACTGAGAGAGACTACGGGGGTAATAAAGTTTGTTCATAAGAATGTCAAAAGATAGATGTAATTTTAATTGTATGAAAGTGCGTCTTACCTCAAGGAGTAACGGCATCACAGTATTAAGAACGCAGTGAAGCTTGCCCGTGTCACCGGGTTAGGCGCGTAACCGACCACGTGTTTGTTTTGGTACATGCAATGCGTGTGCATGGTCACTTGGGCAAATCCTTCCTGACTGGCGTCATTCTGTGTGAATTACCGGTAAGTATGACCTAATATATATTGTTACCTTGAAAGAAAGACTTGTTTTGTGGTGTAGTATAAATCATCACTTTGTTTACATGTGCGAAGATTTCTGGGGTTTGATTTCAGAGCCTCTGTTGTCATAGTCTTACAACCAACCACTGCCTCAATGCTGAACCTTGGCCTCATAGGACGCAGACTCATTTCATGACACTTTTTTTTTTTAGTGGGGGGGGGAGAAAAGGTGCGTCTTATGAGCCATCAAATACGGTATAAAATGTTGCAAATAACACCTTATATTTTGTCATGTAGTATTTTAAAATAAGTAAGCGCTACATCTGGCAAGACACTTATGACAGACTTCTGATAAATGTATTATGAAAAGTGTTCAAAGTTGTGATACACATCTGTCTTAACTGTGACACATTGCATATCTCGGTGAAGAATATGGGCCCACTCCCTTCTACCTCCGCCAGCAGTACGACAAGATCTGGTGTGGCGTTACATTGTGGAATATGCAATTTTTTTAATGTTACCAAAAAATTATGATGAGTTTTGAGCAAAACGAGTTGCAAAGAACCTTCCAGAACGCACATCCCTTGCAACTCCAACATTTGCTGTACTCATCTCCATGTCCAGTTCTTATACCTCAACATACAAATCTTCATGTGGATAAACTACTTGTTAATCACAACACTAGTAATGCCTCAGGAACCAAGGCAATGGAAAGGAGCTAATGTAGTGCCAATACACAAAGGGAGAAATAAAATGGAAACATTAAATTATGGATCAGTGTCACTAACAAGTATTGGAAGCAAGCTTTGTGAAATAGTAATTAAAGACAGATTGGTGCAGTATTGAGAAGATGAAAAGATTATTACAGAAAAGCAATTTGGATTCAGGAAAGGAAGATCCAGTGTCACAAATCTACTGAGCTTCTACATGAGAGTAATAGATGGAGTGCAAGAGAGGGACGGATGGGTTGATGTGGTATACCTGAATCTCAAAAAAGCATCCGATAAAGCTCCCCACAAAAGTCGTATGTGGAAGCCAGAGAATGGAGGAGGGCTAAAGGGAGCAACATTGAAATGGATGGAGGACTATTTACAAGGGAGGGAAGTGAGAGATGGGTCGATCCGGTACACCAGGATCTCTAAAAAGCATCTGATAAAGTTCCCCTTAAGAGTCTTATGTGGAAGCTAGAGAATGGAGAAGGACTAAAGGGAGCAACATTGAGATGGATGGAGGATTATTTACAAGGGAGGGAAGTGAGAACAGTAATTAGAGATGCTAATTCAAGTTAGCAGAAAGTGACAAGTGGGGTACCGCAAGGGTCTTTGTTGGCACCTATTATGTTTCAGATATATGTAGATGATATGACAGGGCATCTATATAGTTATATAAATCTTTTTGCTGATGATGCAAAAATAATGAAAATAAAGAATGAAACTGACAGCAAGGAATTACAAAAGGATATTGGCAAGATACATGCATGGAGCCAAAGATGGAAACTAGAATTTAATGCCAGAAAATGCCACATGATGGAAATAGAAAAAGTAAAAAGAGACCATGGAATTACAAAATGGGAGGAGAAATAATAACAAAAAGTAATGAGGAAAAAGATTTTTGAGTAATGATTCAGGACACACTATCACCTGAAAGGCACATAATCAGAATATTTAGCTCTATATACAGCTTGTTGATAGACATTAGGGTGGTGTTTAACTATTTAGATAAAGAAATTATGAAGCAAGTTATAATAAGCATGATACATCCTAAATTGAACATGCAGCAGTAGTTTGAGCTCCACGTAGAAAAAAAGACATATGGAGACTGGAAAGAATACAGAGGATAGCGACAAAGATGGTACCAGAATTAAAAGACTTAAGCTATGAAGAAAGACTTGAAGAGATGGGATTACCAACACTACAAGGGAGAAGAGAAAGAGGAGACCTGATAACAATGTACAAATTAGTAATAGTAAACAATACAGAAAGAACAGACAGAAATGACTTGGTACCACAGATGGAGCAGGGAGAGAGACAGACAAGGAGGCATGGGAAGAAAATAAAGGAGTGTATGTTCAAGCAACGTCAAGAAATACAGCTTCCCATATAGAACTATTGAAATCTGGAATGATTGGAAGGAAAAAGTAGTTGTGGTTAACAGTGTTTAAAGACAAACCAGATAAATATGGTTATGGAGACAGGACAAAATGAGCTTTGGCTCGTGCCCTGTACAATACGGCTAGGTTAATACACACACACTGAAGTACACTGTGGACTACATGCAAGAATTAAATGTAAGATACAAAGTACACTTCCTGTTGTAAACAGGGTACAATAGTGCCACTCAATAAAAACAAGGGAGACATCCAGGATGTTAGTAATTACAGGGGCATCACCTTACTTAGCTGCATGGGGAAGCTCTTCACCTCCATACTTAATGAAAGACTTATGATTATTCAAACACCTTATCTATCATTAATGAAACATGAGCGGGCTTTAGACATGGATATTCCACTCTGGATCATATATTTTTGTTGAAATGTGTAATTGATTTATTTAACTGGAAGAAGAGAAAGTTATTTTGTTTATTTGTTGATCACAAGAAAGCCTTTGATATGGTATGGCGTGAAGGTTTATGGTGTAAGCTTGTGAAGGAAAAGGTGCAAGGGAAAATTCTAAATGTAATAAAAAATATGTATAATAATATCAGATCATGTGTCATGCTTAACCAGGAGATTTCAGACACCTTTGTTTGCAATGTAGGGGTAAGACAGGGGGAAAATTTATCACCGGTGCTTTTTGCTTTTTATTTGAATGATATTGAAAGTAAATTAATTGAATATAATTGCAGTTATGTAAATTTTGGTGATGATTTCTTAAACATGTACCTTAAACTATTTGTTATTATGTATGCAGATGATACAGTTATTTTGTGTGACAGTGAGGATGGAATGAAGCAGGCACTGGTTGCTCTGAATTTATATTGTAATGAATGGAAATTGAAGCTAAATTGTAACAAAACAAAAGTAGGGGAAGACAAAATTTATCTATGAATTTGAATTTGGTGGTAAAAACATTGAAGTAGTGACAGAGTATAAGTATATTGGAGTGTTATTAAATTATAATTGGAGGTTTCACAAAGGTGAGCTGGAGCTAAAAGAGATGGCCACAAGAGCAATGTACTCATTAATAAGTAAGTGTAGGAAGTTTGACTTGCCAGTGGATATACAACTCGAATTATTTACCGCCACGGTGTTACCTATATTGTCTTATGCATCTGAAATTTGGGGTTACCATATTGCTAGGGAGTTAGAGTATATGTACATGAAATTTCTAAAACAGGTTTTGGGTGTTCATAAGAATACTTGTAATGACATGGTGTATGGTGAACTGGGTGTATTTCCACTTGATATTTATATAAAGAAAAAAATGATAGGTTATTGGTCTAGGCTAATTTCAGGTAAAAATACTAAATTGTGTTATGTAATGTACCAATGTCTATTGCAGCTGGATAGGTTAGGGCTTTATATTTCTCCATGGTTAGCTTGTATAAAGAATATTTGTAATGACTGTGGAATGTTTGGTATGTGGTTGTTGCAAGATGTTCCTAATTCATGATGGGTGAAGAAAGCTGTGGAACAGAGATTGAAAGATCAGTGGCTTGTAACTTGGCATCATAATTTTGAAACAAAATCATTAAGAAGTAATTATAGGGTGTTTAAGACAGATTTTGGCAGAGAACAGTATTTAGAAAAGTTAACAAAGGGTGACAGATTATTAGTAACTAAATTTAAAACTTGTAATAATGGACTTCCTGTAAATGTTGGTAGGTATCAAGGTATCAGTAGAGAAGATAGGGTATGTAACAAGTGTAATGCTGAGGTAGTAGGAGAAGAATTTCATGTTCTTTTAGAATGTACGGATGTGGAAATTGTTAGGTTACATAATATGTATATAGCAAATTATTACATAAATAGGCCAACACAATTCAAATATGTTTTGTTCATGCAAAATACAAGTTCAGGTGTGATGAAGAAATTATCTTTGTTTTTGAGGATGGTGCTACACATGTTTAGGTAAAAAGTGTGCAAAACAGCCCAATAGTTTTTCTAATTTCTTAATTAATAATAAAATGTATCATTATATATGTATACACATTTTGTTTTATTAGTTTTTGCCATTGCTTACAGTGTATTTCATTTGTATGTATTTTTTTATGTAATATTATGCACATTCTGTATATAATTTATAGTGTTTGTATTCTTTTGCTTGAGAGCTGTGCTCCATACTTTTATATAAAGTCTGAGCTTACTCAATAAATTTAATTCAATTCAACTCAGTTCAGTTCAATTCACACACACACACACACACACACACACACACACACACACACACGCATGTGTGTGTGTGTGTGTGTGTGTGTGTGTGCATGCATGCACGCATGCACACATGCACGCACACACACACAGATACACACACACAGATTTAGATGCATTAGTGCTGCACTGCTGCATTGCCAGACTCAATCAAAACCTTTTGATATGTTTGAGGCAACAGTTAAAGTTTCACTCAAATCCTTAAAAGAGGATGACCAAGACTCAGTAAGGAAAGCCAGATCACCAGTAGAGCGGCAGTTATGGAACCCATACTGCCAATCCAATAGAAGGTTGTGAAGTGATAGATATTTAAGAATCTTCCTGTTAAGGATAGGATTCAAGAAATTTAGAAAGGCAAGAAATTCAGGCGATAGGACGGTGGTTTGAGGGATTAGAGCAGTCATCCAGTTTAGGAACAGGCTGAATGTAGGCAAACTTCCAGCAGTGACAGTGATGTTTGAAGGTGACTCATCACCAGGAAACTCATGCACAACATAATGTCTTCCACTCATAAGCTGGTCACAAATACACCAAGGTGACAGATGGACACTCAAACACTCCCTGGTGTTTTCCTCCTCCAGGCTGCACTTACACACATGCCACAGATCATATGGATAATATTCTGTTAGTGAATATAAAAATGGTCATAGTTTAATGTAATGTCAAATTTTAAGTGTCTCAATATATTAATGAGAAAATGAGCTGTAAATTTGGTGTTTAGGTGTCACAATGGGTTGTCTGGTAGATACCCATTCACTCATAACTCTGAAGATGTTAAGGCAACATGAGTCTCACTAACATATGTTAAATCATTCCGGGCTTTACTTACATTTGTCTTAGTGAGAGTTGACAGCCTTATAATTTATGCATTCATAACTACTCTCAGTTCAGCCCTGTCATGACCACCATTTCTCCTTGCTCCACTGACATCACTCTTGCATTTACCATTCTCTTCACATCATCCGTCTACTCCACTCGGCCCTATCATGACCACCGTTCTTCCTCGCTCTGCAGGAGAAGCCAGAGTCCAGGCAGGATGCCCTGCTCAGAACCAGCCAGGCTACCTCTGTGCAGCTTCCTCAAAAGGTGCTGCAAGACTGGCCATGGCATGTGCTGCTGGAAGTAGTGCTGTAGTAGAAGCTGTGAGGCTGGGCTGCAGTGTGAGTGACTGGCAGCAGCAGCAGCAGTCTGCCTGGGTGTGGGGAGGTGCAGGTGTGATGACCAAGGATCACCAGGAGGCGGGCAGCTCTAGCTACAAAGCAGAGAGGAAGTTTGAGTGCCAGCAGTGTGAAAAAACCATGGAGTCTAGAACTGGTCTGAAGCACCACGTCCTGACACACGGTAGTGTTGGAAATTATGAGTGTCCAGGATGTGGAAAGAAATTTATCAACAAGTCTAACTTAACCAGACACACCTTGACACACAGTGGTGTTAAAAATTATGAGTGTCTGAAATATGGAAGGAAATTTACTCAAGTCTAACCTCACCAAACACATCCTAACACACAATGGTATTAAAAATTATGAATGTCTAGAATGCAGAGAATTTTCCCAAAAGCCTCATCATGAGAAACTATGAATGTCTAGTGTGGGAAAAATTTACCCAAAAGACTGACCTCACCAAACACAGAGACACACTATAGTGTTAAAAGTTACAAATGTCAAGAACATGGAGAGAAATTTACGTGTAAGTCTTGCCTCACCACACAACATGACATCCAGTGGTGTTAAAAACTATGAATGTCTGCAGTGTGGAATGAAATTTCCCTGAAAGTCTAACCTGACCAGACACACTGTGACACACAGTGGTGTAAGAAAGTATGAGTGTGAAGAGTGTGGCAAAAGATTCACTACTGGTTCGAGGCTCAATGAACACACCTTCAGACACACTGGCTTGAGCGAGTTCCAAGTGTGACGTCTGTAGGCAAGTGTTTTAAGACAAAGTCTGAGATTACCAAGCACATGAAAGTCCACTTTTGAGGTAGTGTGGACAAGTGGACTTGTGGACAAGTGTGGTTACACCCATGCCTGTGGGAGTGTCATCTGTGGCAATGTGTGGTGGTGGTGGTGGGGAGTGTGTTGTGCCTGTGGGGGACAGCTAACTTGGCACACGAACAACTCATCACTTGGGTGAGTACATAATTATTTTTTGTGGTTTTACTGGTAAACAATCTGCAAAAAAAAAAATATATATATATATATATATATATATATATATATATATATATATATATATATATATATATATATATATATATATATATATATATATATATATATATATATATTTTAGAAAGTGTTGCCACATGACTGTTCTTTGCTTCTGATGGCAATTCTGGAATTGAATGGTAAGTCAAATGCACCAGTGTTGGTATGAGTTGTGAGTGGGCTGAATTGCTTCTGGTTTTGTCAAACTTTACTTGTATACATATTTCATTATATGCTCTGAGTCAGTGATTTTAAATAAGTTTGTAAATATACCCAACTTTCTTACAGTCACTGAAAATTAAAATGTGAAAAAAAATCCTTAAAATTTGCAAACAAGTTTTGATGCATGCAAGATATAGAGTGTTTAATGGTGCCTGATTACTGGGAAGAAAAGAATGAAGGCTGCCGGCAAGCCCAGCGTTATCTTTGTCACACTGAGGTGGTTGGGACGGTGGTGGCAGATGCACTGTGGCAAGACACCTCGGGATGTGGTGAGCCCCTGAAGGCTGCTGCATCACTTCATCCTGCACAAGACAAGTGTACACTCCCTTCCTGCTGCAGGGACCTGCTCAGGTGGGAGGGACAACAATCTCATGGTGGTGTGTTGGTGTTTTTCTCTCTGCTGTTGCAGTCTGGGGTTTTCTTCACTACCAAGTGATAACTTCATCCTCTCCTGAGTACTTGAGAGGTGGACGCTGTGAGGGGTGTGGTGGGGGCTGGGATGAGGTGTGGGTGCCAGAGTGGTGACCTGCTGGTCTCTCTTCCACTATCTTGCCCTTGCCTTGAGAAGAGACTCCTTCTTAAATAAGCCACTTCATATTACTGTGGTAGGAGAAAAGTCCCCACAATGACCAGAGCAGCGAGGAGAGTGGTGGTGGTGAAGGTGATTGGTGGTGCAGCCCCTCCTCCCACTGACCTCCCCAGGAGTGGTGGTCTGTGTTCAGCCATGTATGCTCATTAATGGCCTGCATAATTAACCAGTGTTCATTTACCTTTATCTTTTCACTCATCTTCACCATTACCTCATATAGTTTTGTGTTGCCCTCATAACTGCTTGCTTTCTCCACTCCCACACACACCACAGTGACCCACCATACTTCACCACGCTTCTGTAATGTTCTCTGTCGTAATGTCTTCTGTTGCATCCTCATTTCTTTTCAGTCTCTTTCTCCACTTCACATGAACGTCTGCCATTCTTCATTTTCATTAGTAGTCCAACTCCTCCCTTCTTTTCACCAGTTTATTCTTTGTCTCCCTGTTCCTATCCAGTCTTCCTCCTGCCACTCTCTATCACTGAGCCAGCCTGTTTCTTCCACTGTATCACGTCATACTCCTTTCCCTCCTTGATTACCTTGTTATTCATCATTTTCCTTCGCTCCATTCCCTTGTGTTAAGGAAGGCACATATCATCCGTGTTCCGCTCTCCTCACGCTTTGCCCCATTTCACGTTTTTCTCAATTTTGTGCCCACTCGATAATATTCCAACCGGTCCACACTCTTCCACCAGCCGTTGCACTGCTAATCTTACAGTTTCTTCAACATTTCCTATTTGTTGTTGTTGTTATGAGGTTATGAAAATTACTTGATCTTGACCCCTTAAAAAAATTGTCTCGACTCTGACCTCTTACAAAACTTTATCTTCAAGATGTGATCTGGAATGAAAGCCTCTCTCTCTCTCTCTCTCTCTCTCTCTCTCTCTCTCTCTCTCTCTCTCTCTCTCTCTCTCTCTCTCTCTCTCTCTCTCTCTCTCTCTCTCTCTCTCTCTCCGAACACTTTCCTAACCATACTTAAAAAAATCCAAATTAAGATTAATGTTATCGAGAGAGAGAGAGAGAGAGAGAGAGAGAGAGAGAGAGAGAGAGAGAGAGATGGTTATATCTGTACATAATTATCATCTTCGCCATAAAATACATTTGCTACAAGTTACATCAAGGAGACAATGCAAGGTGAAGAGCACATGAACTGGTTAAGGGCGGAGAGAATAAGTTACGACAACAACTAACAGCAAAGGACATCGCAGCAATACAAAAAAAAAAAAAAAGTGGGGGAGGGGAATTACTTGTTAAGGAGAAGACTGGAAGACTGGGGAGAGAGAGAGAGAGAGAGAGAGAGAGAGAGAGAGAGAGAGAGAGAGAGAGAGAGAGAGAGAGAGAGAGAGAGAGAGAGAGAGAGAGAGAGAGAGAGAGGTGCGTTAAACGAGGAGATAGTAGGAGAAACAGTAGATTAGTAGTAATAAAAGGAGGAGGAACAAGGGATATGATGAAAGAAAATGGGATGAAGAAACGTAAGAGAGGAAGAAAAGGAGGGGGAAGGGACGTGATGGAAGAAGGTGGGAGGAGGAAACGTAAGAGAGAAGAGGATGGGAGAGCAGAGAGGAGGAAGAATGTCGAAGGGGAAAGAGAAAAATAGTTGTTTGTCGTTAATTAACAGGAGGAGAAGGTGGAGGTGGAGGTGGAGGTGGAGGAAGAACAGGAGGAAGGGATGTGGTATAGGAAAAATTAAGTAAGAAAAGAAAAATATTTGTTTGACATTAATAAAAAGAAGAAGTGATGGGAGAAGAGGAGGAGGAGCGGAGAGGTAATACAATAAACTTAGGAGGAGGAGGGGTGGGTAATAGTTTGACAGTATTAATCTCTGTAGCAGGAGGGGGAGGGGGAGGAATAGAGGCAAAAAAAAAAAAAAAACAGAAGAACATAACAAATAAGGGAAGCTGCAAGGAGCCATCAGGCCTACACTAGGCAGGCAGTCCCTGTATGAAATATACCCAGTTGTTTCCACCTATCATCCCCATCCATAAATCCGTCTAATCTTCTCTTAAAGCTCCCCAATGTCTTAGCATTATTAACTTGATTACTGAGTCCGTTCCACTCATCTACCATTCAGTTTAAGAACCAATTTCTTCCTATCTCTTTTTTAAACCTAAATTTCTCAAGCTTGAACCCTTAAAAAAAAAAATAGGAAAAGATAGGTATTTTTAAATAATATAATAGTAAAAGTAGAAAGAGGAGGAGAGGGATGGACAAGTATATAGGAGGAGGGAGGGATGGGGGAGTAGGAGAGAGGGGCGTGGGGTAGGGAAGAGGAAAAGAGAAGCAGTAATAATAATCTGAATAGCAGGAGAGAGACAGAGGGGTAGAGGGAAAGAAAAAAAAAACGGAAGAAAAAGAGTAGTAGTTTAATAGATGAGGAGGAGGAGCGGAGCAAGGAGACAGAGAGACACAAGTATGTTGGAGGAGGAGGAGGGGAAGGGGGGAGGGGATGGAGGAAAAGACCAGTAGTAGTGTACCAATAATAATCCGAGTAGGAGGTGGTAGTGGAGGGGGTGGAGGGCAAGGAGGAGAGGGAGAGGTGAACTGTGAGGGAGGGGTGGGTACTGGGTAGGTCCATCATTCACATCTGAGCAAGGGAAGGCGGTGGACGAGGACCAGCAGGCGGAGGTAAGATTACGAAGATTACGTTTGTTCTTCCTGTCTCTCTCTTTGTGTCTATCCCTGTCTGTCTATCAGTATGTATGTTTGTCTGAATGTTTCTATTTTTGTCCTTGAGCGTGTCTGCCTCTCGTCTGTCTGTGCCTGTCTGGCTGTTCATGTGATGGTGAAGTTAGTGGCTTTACATAGCATTTAAACTAACACTGGTGATTTAGGATGTGGTGGTGGTTGTGATGACTGCGTGGTAGTGTCGGTAAAGGAAGCATGTGAGTGGTGGCGATGGTGACAGTGGTGGTGAAGGTAGTATGTGTGTGTGGTGGTTTCAGTGATGGTGGGTAGTGTGGTGAAGGCGTGTGTGGTGTGCGTGGTGGTGATGGTGTGTGTGTGTGTGTGTGCTATCTAGATGTTTTGTAACAGCCCTGGTTAAAGTTGTGTTCAATGTGTTGGAGTTTGTAATGGTAGTTTCAATAACGAAAATTCGGCACCTTTATCAAGCTCTAGGGAAAATTAATGGCGTTTTTACGAGTAGCGACAGTTTATCAAGTGTTCTGTTCTTAAAACAGGGTGTGCAGTGGAAGTTATCAGGGTTTTCAGTGGTGTGTTTTACATGTGCGTTTATCAAGCGTGCTACACATTTTGACAGGTTGGAGTGGAATTTGCGAATTAGTGGTTGTTTAACAAGCAGTCTAGATCTTTAACAGGCTGTACAGGGGAAGTATATAAGGGTTTTCAGTGGTGTTATTTTGAGTAATGGTAGTTTAACGAGCATTTTGTACCCACTTGACTGGTTGTAGTGGAATTTGCGAGTTAGTGGTAGTTTAAGGGGTAATCTGCACCTGTAACATGGTGTACAGTATGTTATTAGGTTCATTGCAATGTAAGTATTGATGTATCCTTTAAGTGCTATAATGTTAGGTATTGGGGTTTTCAATAACTTTTTTTATGAGAATAGTGATGGTTATAATAAGCATCCGTAGTGGAAGTTATTAAGGTTTTAATGTTTTCAAATGTTGTCCCGTATCGTAGTGGTAATTTTAAAGTCTTTGTACCTTTGAGATGCTGTAATGGTGACTATTGGGTTTTTCAGTTGTCCTTACAAGAGTCGATAGCTATAACAAGGAATCCTTAACAGGGTTGTCATGAATTTTTTTGGGATTCTTAATAGTGTTCACAACTGGAGAGCTGGTCTTAACAAGCAGTCTGCTTATTTTGAAAGGCCGAAATATAGGTTAGTAGGATTTTCGTTTATTTATTTTTTTTTATTACTGCAGATAGTTCAAGACATCCATAATTTGAACCTTTTTTTTTAAGGTTTTGTTAGATAACGCAAACTGATTATTTTGCTTTGTTCCTTAAAACCTTTTCTTTCGAGCGATCCAGTGACCCTCGTTCTCCATTTCTCTCTGTCTCGTGCTTGTGTAAGTGCTCTTGGTCATTAAACTTTCCCTCCTCCATTTCCTTTACAGTTCTCCATCTCGCAGTGTTTACACACGACTGTCCCACAGTACTCGCTCATCCCTTCTGTCTTTCCCATTCCCTCCATTTCTTCACCCAACTTTACATTTTTAGATCAATATTTACCTTCCTCGAGTCAACTTTTCTTTTATTTCCTCATCTCCATTATCCGTTCCTCCTTTCAATTTACTACCATTCTCTCTCTCTCTCTCTCTCTCTCTCTCTCTCTCTCTCTCTCTCTCTCTCTCTCTCTCTCTCTCTCTCTCTCTCTCTCTCTCTCTCTCTCCTGTTTATTTTTAAAGGATGTTTTCTGGACTGCAGTGATCGTTCAATGTGTATCCTAAATAGTCCCCTTGGCCTGAATATTGTTGCGATATTACAGGTGTAGGATTCCCGTCTTCTTTTGCCCTCTTTTTCTCCTCTCAATGTTCTCCCTTTATTCTCACCATTATTCGTCCACTTCCCCAGCTGTACGAAAAATAAGACTTTCCCCCAGTTACTAGTACCTTATTCCCTCATCTCCATCATCACTACTACTGCTACTACTAAATACTATTACTGTCACTATTACTAGTAGTTCTATTACATTCGTATACCTACTACAACATGTCTATTATTATATCTACTATCACTACATATCTACTATTACTATTATATATCTATTACTGCTGCATCACCTTTTGAACAGATAACACTCCCACCTCTGATCTCACCCCACCTCCACCACCGCCACCACCAGTGTGTTGGGTGTTGAGGCCATTGAGATAGGAAGGTTGGAGTGGCCTTGAGGCGTCCTGGGTGAAGCCACCCAACTGTCAGGCGGCCATATTGTCGTAGGATAGGCAGCAACTGCAGGGCAGAGATGAAACACGTCATGGAAGTATTTCGCTATGTTGGAATGTATGTATGACCCCTCTTTTATGTTGGGGTTGGGATGAGGTCCCATAGTTACTAAGGAGAGTCAGGTCCGTATGGGTTGGGCTATGATGAGTCAGGTTAGCTCGAGTTAAGCCTGTGTCAGGGTGCTTATTAAGGAGTGTCAGGTCTTGACCCAAGTCGACCTACACATACTCTCTCAGTCAATAATTCAGTAGAGCTCTCGTATAGAGAGAGTAAAGACAGGAGTGTTGCTCCGTGCGTGGTGTGAAATGCCGACTACCTGTGTTGCATTTGGGTGCAATGAACAAGCGAACAAAAAATCTGATCCATCCATTACATTTCACCAGTAAGTTATTTATATATTCATTTATATATATATGATGTTCTAGGAAGTGTGCATGATTTTCATAATGAAGACTGACGCACAGGAAATAGGCGCTTTGATTATTTGATCGCAGTGTTAGGAACATGTTTACAGGCTACCAAAGGACCCGAGCAGAAGAAAGGAATGGCTTGCAGCTATACGAAGAGACAACTACACCCCAGGCAAACAGGCACGGCTCTGCTCCAAGCACTTTAGACCTGATGATTTCGACAGGACGTCCTTGTGTTACGTGAGGCTGCGAGATGGTGTTGTTCCCAGCATATTTGAGGCTTTCCCTTCACACTTACAGAAAAAAACAAGCAAAAGGAAACCTCCCAAATCTCGCCCTCTCTGTGATCCTGCCCCACAAGAAGCGCAAGATAGTGGACATTCTACTTTAGCTGTGCCGGAAAATCCTGTGCAAACAAACTCAGGTGAGTCACCAACCAAAGCCCAGCTAAAGAGGAAGCTGGGAGAAACAGAAACACAACTCGTGAAGTCTAGAAAAAAAATTAAACTGTTGCATCAGAAAACAAGACGACTCAAGAAAAAAAATGCCGAATTGTGTTCTGTGATCAGTGCATTGAAACAAAAAAACCTAGTAAGTGAAAATAGTTTGAGATAGGAAGTATTGAAAAGATTAATGAAATGTTGCTTACTTCTCCAAAACCAGTCTTAGAATATCTTTTAACTTATAAGATGAGTCAGGACCATATTGAATTGTTTTTCAGCATGATAAGAAGTAAGGGAGGGTTCAATAACAATCCATCTGCTCGGCAGTTCTTAGCTGCCTACAAGAGGGTGTTGACACACTCTGAAATACAAGAAGTAAGTCGTGGGAATTGTATGCCTTTAGAGTCTGTCCCGATCCTCACCGCCTCGAGTCACTATTTAGAGGCTCCTAATGCAAGTGTACCTTCTAGCAGTGTCATCAACCATTCCCTTCATAAAAGCAGAGTTCTAGAGGCTGTTGTAACTGATGAAAACAAGGAATCTGAGGTGGGCAGCAAAAGCTTAGCTTCTGCCTGTGTTCTTTCTCCTTACTCTGACAAAATCGTTAGCTATATAGCCGGGTTTGTCAGTTTAAAGCTTAAGAGATTTTTAAATTGTGAGTCGTGTTGTAATGCTCTATTTAGCCATCATCCGGATGCGACTCACGGATTAATCTCAGTTAAAAATAAAGGCCACCTCTCTTTTCCATCCAGAGATGTTGTTGCCATTTGCCTTGTGTGTGAAAGGAAATTCAGAGAGAAAGTGTTACTGTGTAGTGACCAACCATATGCAAAGCTGTCAACACATGCTTGGCACAACATTGTAACACTTGTACTGTCTGAGTTCCAGGAGAGGATTGTCTTCTCCAGCCTGGCACAACACATGTTAGACAGTGAGCCTGTCACTAATCATCTCCTGTTACTAATCAAGGCTGTAGCCGAGACCTATCTGCAGGTCAGGTACAGATATGCAGCCAGACAGTTTACTGCAAGACTGATTTCCCGTAAAGGGGTCAAAAGTAGAACCACGATGAACAAATTAGTATTATTTAGTGGAATGTGATTATGTATATAATCTATAATATCTAGTTATAAGGACATGTTGGCATACAATATATGGGTAGCAGTAACACAGTAGTTTCATTTGACATATTATAAATGAGCATATTATAAATGAGTGTAAACAGTGTAAAAAGGGGTACAAGAAAAATGCTTGGTAAGTGACAGCTCCCACATCAATATGGCGGACGGGGGAGAGCGGTGGCTTCCTCCTGCCAGTACTGCCCGCGCGGCTCAGGGCCACTCCAACCTTCCTATCTCAATGGTTGAGGCGGCTGCATGAGCGAGGCGCCGTCAGGCAGGCTTGTGATGGCTGTTACTCTTGCCAGTCTCGGTCAAATTTCGCTCCTTGTAGCGCAATTCCCGCTGACGTTTTACAAAACTACTGTTTCATTATCTTGCATGTAAAAAAAAAAAAAAAAAATGGGAGTGTTTTAAGAGCAACTAAAATTCTGTTCTCACAATAGGATTTTTTTTCTCTCTAATTTCAAAACCGCCGATCATTGTTCTCTGCAAGAAGTTTGAGTGTTCTGAAAGCCCTGTTATAATTCTCTTCGCTGGTGTGGATAGTTGTGTTGATTTCTTTTCCTTTGGCCCGTATTCCTGAGTGAGGGGTTGGCATCGTGTACGAGTCTCCTCCAGTGATTTTGTTCCTTGCATTTTCGTGTGATTTCTGCCCTTTGCAATTCTATCCCTTCATCTCAGTATTTCTCTTGATCATTTCCCTCAACTGGTATTCTCCATTTTCTAATCGATCCCTGATCTAATCTTACTATCCAAACCATTTTTTTTTTTTTTCCCCTTACCACTTCCATAATGCAGTCCACTCCTGCCGTCCTTTTCACTTTAGCCCCATTATCCACATCAACATTGTCCTCTTCTTTCCAGTATCCTCTCATCTGTTTAGTGCCCATGTTTTTCTTCCATATATTACTGGTCTAAAACCATTCTCTTCCCTCACAGCACACCACCACCACCGCCACCAGTGCGCATCACCAGCACAGTCTGGAGGATAGGAGGAAATGTTGTTCCAGATTCCAAGCTTGAAAATCCAAGGCAAATAGACTTGTGTAAGTTAATATAGGTAAAGTTAGACAAGATATTGAGGTAATGATAATGGCAGGCTGGTGGCACATTAGTTTCATAAGTTAATGGTAATGGCAGGCTGGAGGCACATTACTTCATAAGTTAACATAACATACTCAGATAAATTCAATGGGAAGATCTTGTGCTTTCATGTTTTTATACTTCCTGAATATTTTACATACCCATTTTTCTATATTCCCATCACATGTCTTTCAGTAATTTAAGATTTTGACAAAGGAACATTTGTTAAGGAGAGTTATAAGGTCAAATATAAAGATGATCACGTCTTCACTTGAGTTTTATTGCATTTCATTCACTCAAAAGGTTTTAAATTTGTCAATCATCAATGTCAATCCTTTACAGAGATGTCTGGTGTTGCATTGTTAGAATCTGGAAGTGTGGATCCTCACTCCTTGATCAAGCAGCAGCAGTGGCAGCAGTCATTGCTGCCCAGAGGAGAGGATGCATCAGGATGCATCTGAGAGTGCTCACTGGCTGCCGGAGGCGATATGTCACTGATTCAATGTAACACGCAAGGCAGCCAATCACAGGAAGGCTTTGTGTTATCACCAAGAATGCCATGAGACATTGTTTATAAACTGTTATGTGCCCACAGCCACCAATCATCATAGTATTCCAGGGAGTAAAAAATAATGGCTAATGATTTCCATAAAAACAAGAACCATATTGATTCAAAACAGGCCAAAAAATACGAGAAATAAATAGTTTCATCCACATTAGAAAACTGGTGGGAGTAAAAATTAGCCCATTAGCATATTTGCTTATTATTTTATCTTGACCAAACTGTAAATTGCATATGGAATTTAGTTAACTAATGTTTTGGACACTGCTTTAAGTAATATGACCAAATTCCCTAAATGACTTTGTTGCATAATGGGAGATAAAAATTTTCTTTCTGCTCACCCTTTGGGATCCAAACTTCTAGAAAAAAGAAAATCATTTTAAACATGTTCTTCATTGTTGAGGTTAAATATATGTTCTACATTGTTGAGGAAGAGTTAGGTTAGGGTAGGTTGTTAGGTTGGTTAGCTAGGTCGGACTGATGGTAGCAATGCTTAAAACCCCTCCAAAGTTTGCTGTTGTGTACATGTTGTAATTTAATGTTGCTGTGTAAAATTTATCCAGATAGTTGATAACCATAACTAAGAAACTGCTAAGCACTGGATTATAGATAGCAGTGTGTACAGTAAGTACCTGTGGCAGTCAGGTCTGAGATGGTGACCACTGCAGTAATTAAAATCTTCAAGATGAGCACTTACGCATTCAAGTATTACAACAGGTGGACTTAGTTCCATGCAGGTGAAGGACCTCCAGAGGACACCACCTACACTGTTGTCCTGCGGACACTGTCACTAACAGCTGTTTGCAGAACTGCCAGTCCCTGACAAGTAAGTAAAGAACAAAAAAAAAAAAATTACATTTTGAAAATTACTACCATTCTTAACTTAAAGTACAGTAGTGTAAATGTCACAACAACCAAATTTGGTAAAGCACCAGCTTTCATGGGGCCAGCAGGGCAACCACTCAGATTCCTGAGTTTAGATATCTGCACACATGAATAATTATTAACCCAGCACAACTATGTAACAGACATAAACATGAATAAATTGATTATATATATATATATATATATATATATATATATATATATATATATATATATATATATATATTTTTTTTTACGTCTAGTTTTCCCTAGTCTGTTAGGGCTGAGACGGTGCCTCCTGATGAAGGACTTTTGGATTTGGCATTTGGGAACCGTTACCCTGAGTGGATGCCCTTCCTACCCTCGGACCGTAGCCAGGATTTGAACCCGTGCGCCTGATGACCACTTGGCCCCCAAAGCGCGCGCGGTTCCACTGTACCACGGCGGCTCCCAAAATCACCGTGACCCGTGAAGAGCCCCGGGGTCAGGTCAAGGACGAGGAAGCCTACAGGAGGCGCCTCTCCAAGACCGACCAAATGTTTCATCCCCAGCGGGATTCGAACCCGCGGCCTCTGGATTAGAAGTCCAGCGCGCTATCCACTGCGCCATGGGGACTGTTATATATATATATATATATATATATATATATATATATATATATATATATATATATATATATATATATATATATATATATATATATATATATATATATATATATATATATATATATATATATATATATATATATATATATATATAATCTTTTCTTCATTAACTTGTGTAACATTTGTGGTCCTGGATCTAATTTTTGATCAGTAGAATACCACCTCTCCTCTACTAAACCTCGTCATCTTTTCCTCACTGAAACACAGGTGTCTGAGGCAACTGACAGTAACCCATTTTCTGTTCCCTCCAACTTTCTGTCTCCATATTCAGTCCAAAGTTGAATGTTGTGTCTATGTGCGCAATGACTTAACCTGCTTTCGTGCCCCACGCTCTTGAATCTTCTGAGTTTTCCACCATCTGGCTATGACTACAGTCACTCTCTAAATTTATCTGTGCTGTATACCTCTCACCTAACTCCTCTGACTATAAGAAATTTTTTGACTACTTAATTTCCATAGTGGAGCACATTCTGTCTCTCTTCCCTTTTGCAGAGATCTCCATTCTTGGAGACTTCAATATTAATCACCAGCTTTGACTTTCCTCTCCCTTCACTGACCATCCTGGTGAACTAGCCTTCAACTTTGCTATCCTCCACAACCTAGAGCAATTGGTACAACACCCTACTTGTGTTCCTTACCATCTTGGAGATACACCCAACATTCTTGACCTTTTCCTGACCTCTACTCTAATCCTTCTGCTTATGCTGTCACCCTTTCTTCTCTGTTGGGCTCCTCCGATCACAATCTCATATCTGTATCTTGTCCTATCGCTCCAGTCCCTCCTCAGGATCCCCATAAGTGGAGGTGCCTCTAGCATTTTGTCTCGGCTAGTTGGGGGACCTGAGGAGGTATTTTGTTGATTTTCCTTGGAATGACCACTGCTTCCTTGTCAGAGACCCGTGTCTGTGTGTTGATTGCATAACAGAGGTGATAGTGTCTGGCATGGAGGCGTACGTTCCTCACTGTTTTTCTCGACCTAAACCTTCCAAACCTTGGTTTAACACCGCTTGTTCTTGTGCAATACATGATAGAGAGGTGGCCCACAAAAAATTACTCGAGCCTTCCATCACCAGAATCTCGTGTGCTTTATATTTCTGCTAAAAACCATGCCAAGTGTATTCTCTGACTAGCCAAAAACTTCTTCATTGATAGAAAGTGTCAGTCTTTCAAGATCTAACTCCCCTTGTGACTTCTCACATCTAGTCAAAGATATCTCCAATAACTTTTCTTTTTTTCCCTCCTTTGTTTCAGCCAGATGGCACTACTATCACATCCATCTCTAAAGCTGAACTCTTTGCTCAGACCTTTGTTAAAAACACTACCGTAGGCCTTGTTCCTTCCTCTCTTCCACCCTCTGACTACTTCATGCCTTCGCTGGCATAAACCCTCAGAAGGCTTATGGACCTTATACGAGTCCCTCCTATTATTCTCTGAAACTGCACCTCTGTGCTTGCTCTTGTTTAGTCAAACTTTTTCAACTCTGTCTGTCAACATCTACGTCTGTCAACATCTACCTTTCCTTCTTGTTGGAAGTTTGCCTACATTCCTAAAAAATTCCTAAGAAGGGTGAGTGTTCTAATCCCTCAAACTACCATCCTATTGCTTTAATTTCCTGCCTATTTTAAGTTTTTTTAATCTATCCTCAACAGGAAGATTCTTAAACATCTATCACTTCACAACCTTCTATCTGATTACCAGTATGGGTTCTGTCAAGGCTGCTATACTGGTGATACTTTGGCTTTCCTTACTGAGTCTTGGTCATCCTCTTTTAGAGATTTTGGTGAAACTTTTGCTGTTGCCTTGGACATATCAAAAGCTTTTGATAGAGTCTGGCACAAAGCTTTGATTTCCAAAGTACCCTCCTATGGCTTCTATCCTTCTCTCTGTAACTTCATCTCAAGTTTCCTTTCTGACCGTTCTATTGCTACTGTGGTAGGCAGTCATTGTTCTTCTAAATCTATTAGTAATGGTGTTCCTCAACGTTCTGTCCTGTCACTCACTCTCTTCCTATTATTCATCTATAATCTTCTAAACCAAACTTCTTGTCCTATCCACTCCGAAGCTGATGATACCACCCTGCACTTTTCCATGTCTCTAAATGTCCAACCCTTCAGTTCACACAGGGAAGCCACAGAATGCCTGACTTCTAATCTCTCTAAAATTTCTGATTGGGGCAGAACAAACTTGGTATTGTTCAGTACCTCAAAAACTTAATTCCTCCATTTATCAACTTAACACAACCTTCCAGACAAGTATCCCCTCTTCTTCAGTGGCACTCAACTGTCCCTCTTTTCTACATTGAACATCCTGTCTTTTACTTACAATCTAAACTGAAAACTTCACATCTCATCTCTAGCTAAAACAGCTATGAAGTTAGGTGTTCTGAGACATCACTAGTTTTCTCACCCTTCCAGCTGCTAACTCTGTACTGGGACCTTATCCATCCATGTATGGAGTATGCTTCACATGACTAGGGTGGTTCCACTCATACTGCTTTTCCAGACAGGGTGGAATCAAAAGCTTTTCATCTCATCAACTCCTCTCCTCTAACTGACTGTCTTCAGCCTCTTTTCTCAACTCCACAGTGTTACATCTCTAGCTGTCTTCTACCACTATTTTCATGCTAACTGCTTTTCTGATCTTGCCAACTGCATGCCTTCCACTCCTCCTATGGCCTCACTGCACAAAACTTTCTTTTCTCTCTCTCCTATTCTGTCCACCTCTCTAATGCAGGAGTTAACCAGTATTCTCAATCATTCATCACTTTCTCTGGTAAAATCTGGAACTCCCTGCCTCCTTCTGTATTTCCACCTTCCTGTGACTTGAATTCCTTCAAGAGGGGAGGTTTCAACATGCCTGTGCTTCAACTTTTGACTACTGCTTCGGACCTTGCTCAGGGATTGGCATCTCAGTGTTTTTTTTTTTTTTCCTTGGTGTTCCTCCTACATTAAGAAAAAAAAAAAGCAGCCCTCCCTGTATTTCTTTTTTTCCCTCTTTCCAGGAGAGTCTGGCTCTCTGTGAGGACCACAGCCATCCACCCACCAGCAGTAGTGTTAGAGTCATCCAGCCCTCATCTGCTGGTGTTGCTAGGGCCTCTGGATTCATTGTTGCTGTGGGTGCATCATGTGAAGTTTTAGCAGTGGACATCAGTGTTTGAAGTCATCCATCTTACAGATGACATCACCCAGTGGTGAATAACTGTTGCCACTCATTCATGTTAACATGTATTCAATTTTGTTCTTCAGTGCATACCTATGAACATTGTATGTACATTTAGCATATGAGCCATACTTTTGAATGGTCTGTATTACAGTTGATTAATATGGTAATTAAATGCCTTATTTGTGCAGTACATTATTAGTGGACAATTTGTTTAACCCTCATTTGTATGCTGTTACTTCAGCTGCCCAGCAAAACTGCAGCAGAAGGCTACTTTGGCTTATTTTTTGAGGAATACATCTCTCAGGTATTTAAAATACTGATTCCAAAAGTGTGTCTTGACACCACCTTGGGTATAGTGGAAAGGTCCAAGGAGCAAATGAGGAAAAAGGACACAGCAGGATAGCAAGACATGTAACTTGACACACCGTCAATCATCACCGTCTGCTATGTGTAGTGCTACTTCATTTCAAATACTATAAGATGAAGCAAAACCTGCCATTTAGTACTGCTAATTAACAGCTTCTATAAATATTTCCTGTGTTTTTATGTACTGGAAGAAGAGACACTGAATAGTGGGTAAAATAGTAATTCAGTCTTTGAGACGTGTGAAATGTGGTAAAACATGATCCCGTAGGAGTGCCTCAATGTAATTCAGTCTTTGAAACGTGTGAAATGTGGTAAACATGATCCCATAGGAGTGCCTCAATGTAAACACAGTTTTCAAGTGGTTTGGTGGCAAGGCTGGCTCTGTCAACAATCCCCAAGGCCATCACTGCTGCACAACTGTATCTTCCCAGCAGAAAGATATCTAAGTGTTATATGGTCACCTTCATTTCAGAGGCAAGTGGGTTGCTCCTTTCTGTGTCACTCTACAAGGCTTCTCTTACTAGATCGGTGACAAAGAGAATACCTGCATGATCTACATGGTATCTTTTGATGAGTTCTGTGTCATAAGTTCATACAATATAACCTATCTGGGTAAATAATTCCTGAGCTGGAGTTGTTGTGAGTGACCATCTTGGCAGCAGGAGCATCTGTCATAAGCTGCTAAGACAGGGTGGACTCAGTCTTACCATCCCATGTGGATTTAAGACCTGGCTATGACATATTTCATAGCTAAGACTTGCTACAACTGCTTCATAACTCCTAGAATAGACTACAAGAAGAGATGTGAGGCAAGGACTGTACACATGACTTTTTTTTAAGGGTCACTGGCCAAGGGAAACAAGAGGAAAAAAGATCCCACTAAGGGGCCAGTCCTGAAAGAGATGTCAAGAGAATCATCAAAAACTGAAGGATAAGTGTCTTAAAACCTCCTGCTTGAAAGAGTTGAAGTCACAAGAAGAAGGAAATACAGAAGCAGGCAGGGAGTTCGAGTTTACCAGAGAAGAGGATGAATGATTGAGAATACTGGTTAATTCTTGCATTAGAGAGATGGACAGAATAAGGATGAAAGAAAGAAGAAAGTCTTGTGCTGCAAGGCTGCAGGAGGAGGGGAGGCATGCAGTTAGCAAGATCAGAAGAACAGCATGAAAACAGCAGTAAAAGATGGCAAGAGATGCAACATTGTGGTGATGAAAAAAAGGCTGAACACAGTCAGTAAGAGGAGAGGAGCTGATAACACAAAAAGCTTTTGATTCCACCCTGTCTAAAATAGTGGTATGAGTGGAACCTACATACATAGACGGATAAAGGCCCAGTACAGAGTTAGTAGCTGGGGGGTGAGAAAAACTGGCAGAGATGTCTCAGAATGGCTAAATTCATAGAAGCTGTTCTAGCTAGAGATGAGATGTGAAGTTTCCAGTTTAGATTATAAGTAAAGGATAGACTGGGGATGTTCAGTGTAGAAGGGGGGACAGTTGAGTGTCACTGAAGTAGAAGGGGGGGACAGCTGAGTGTCATTGAAGAAGAGAAGATAGTTGTCTGGAAGGCTGTGTTGAGTTGACAGATGGAGGAATTGAGTTTTTAAGGCATTGAACAATACCAGTTTGCTCTGCCTCAATCAGAAATTTTAGAAAAATCAGAAGTCAGATGGTCTCTAGCTTCCCAGTGTGAACTATTTACTTCCTGAAGGGTTGGATGTCTATGAAAAGATGTGCAAAAGTGCAGGGTGGTATCATCAGCTTAGGAGTGGATAGGACAAGAAGTTTTGGGTGACAGGACAGAACCGTGAGGAATACCACTGTTAATAGATTTAGAACAACAGTGACCCTCTACCACAGCAGCAATAGAACGGTCAGAAAAGAAACCTGGGATGAAGTTACAGAGGATAGAAGCCGTAGGAAGGAAGTTTGGAAATCAAAGCTTTGTGCCAGATTCAATCAAAAGCTTTTGATATGTCTAAGGCAACAGCAAGAGTTTCACCAAAATTTTTAAAAGAGGATGACCAAGATTCAGTAAGGAAAGGGAGGTCACCAGTAGAGCAGCCTTGACGGAACCCATACTGGCGATCAGATAGAAGGTTGTGAAGTGATAGATGTTTAAGAATCTTCCTGTTGAGGACAGATTAAAAAACTTTAGATAAGCAGGAAATTAAAGCAATAGAATGGTAGTTTGAGGGATTAGAATGGTCACCCTTTTTAGGAATAGGCTGAATGTAAGCAAACTTCCAGCAAGAAGAAAAGGTAGATATTGATAGACAGAGCTGAAAGACTTTGACTAGGCAAGGTGCAAACATGGAGGTACAGTTTTGAAGAACAAAAGTAAGGACCCCATCAGGTCCATAAGCCTTCCAAGAGTTTAGGCCAGTGAGGGCATGGAGAATATCACTGTGAAGGATTTTAATAAGTAGTATGAAGTAATCAGAGGGTGGAGGAGAGGGAGGAACAAGGCCTGAATCATCCAAGGTAGAGTTTTTAGCAAAGGTTTGAGCAAATAGTCAGCTTTAGAAATAGATGAGATGGCAGTGATGCCATCAGGTTTAAATAAAGGAGGGAAAGATGAAGAAGCAAAGTTATTAGAGACGTTTTTTGGCTAGATGCAAGAAATCATGAAGGGAGCTAAATCTTTAAAGATTTAGATTTTTGGAGAACAGAGTTGGCATGGTTCTGGGCAGAAATATAAAGTGCATGAGATTCTGGTGATGGAAGGCTCAAGTACCTTTTGTGGGCCACCTCTCTATCATGTATAGCACGAGAACAAGCTGTGTTGAACCAAGGTTTGGAAGGTTTAGGTCAAGAAAAAGAGTGAGGAATCTACACTTCCATGCCAGACACTATCACCTCTGTTATGCGCTCAGCACACAGAGATGGTAATACCTCCTCAGCTCCCTCTGATTATCAGAGGCAAAATGCCAGAGCCACCTTCACTTAGGGGGATCCTGAGTAGGGAGTGGAGTGACAGGACAAGATACAGATATGAGATTGTGATCAGAGGAGCCCAATGGAGAAAATAAGGTGACAGCATGAGGATCAGAGGTTAGGTAAAGGTCAAGAATGTTGGGCATATCTCCAAGATGGTCAGGAATACAAGTAGGGTGTTGCACAGATTGCTCTTGGTCGTGGAGGATATCAAAGTTAATTAAAGGCCAGTTTGCCAGGATGGTCAGTGAAGGGAGAGGAAAGCCAAAGCTGGTGGTGAACACTGAAGACTCCGAGAATGCTGATCTCTGCAAAAGGGAAGAGAGCCAGAATGTGCTCCACCTTGGAAGTTAACCAACCAACAACACAATGGGACAAAACTCCAGCCTCAGCAGCATCTTGCACCACCACAACACAACACTCATTGAGAATCACTTATTACTTGTATGAGGCAAGTGTGGACACAACAACAGCAACTTGTGTTAGCAAGCTTGACAAGAACACCATAGTGCACCTCCCTGCATGAAGCTGAGGGGTGTATGCACAGTTGGAAGCCTCAACCTTCATCACCCAGTAGCTGCCACCTCCCTGTGAAGTACCAACAGCCTGATGCAGAACTCAGGACACCAGTTCATACACTCAGCCACAGATCAAAGCATTAAGCCAACTGTGGCTCTGTATTCTCAAACACTTTGGTGTTGTATCTTAATAACACTTAACTGGATGAAGTAGAAGTTACTGGACTTTCAAGATTCTAATGATACTTTAAAAAAGGATTTTCCACTAGTGATAAAAATATCCAGGGGGAACCTGACTCTGTAAACCTCTGTAAATCTCATCTCTGTAAACCTTGGAGATTGTTGCAGTGAAAGCCCACAGTGTTTAAGAACAGTGTTACCAAGCAGGGAAGCCTCAAGTCCAAGCAACAATCAGGTCCTGAAGAATACAGCCTCAGTGTTGTGGTCAGCAGTGGCAGAGGAGTGAGGGTGGTGATGGGAGGCTTCTACCACTACTGGAAGTGTCAAAGAGCTGTCTTGCTGGCATCCTGAACCATCTTCTCCAGCTCCAGGTCAGCCATCAGCTGCTCCAGAGGCTCCACTCCTGCTGTAGGAGGGAAGCAATAATGTAGGTTACCTGGCAGGGGACTATCATGTGACACTGCTTCACTAAGTCTGTAATAATAGTTTTGCCAGCTGAGGAAACAAGAACATGGTAACACGGCCACTGACCGACGCTGTCACTGGTCAGTTCATTGCCTGTCTTGTTTTGAAAAGTGTAGCTAAACTTACATATTTCTACTGAAGCCCTTACTTGACTATAATGTTTCTGAATATACAACTTACAATAATCATGTATTCTACATTATCTAATAGTCTTTGGTAGAGATAAAGCAACTTTTGCTGGGGATTCTAACCTGAACAGCATTGAATGCTTAAATCTAATGTACCTCCTGCCAAGTCAATGGAGTGTAAAATATTTATGTATTTTAATCCTTTTTTTGCATATGGTGGTGGGAGAGCTCCACTGCTCCTATGGGGGATGCATGCCATCACACTGCAGCAGCATTTCAGCCAGCCTGTCCTGGCCACACAATGACTACACAGGTCAGTAAACAGGCCAGACGGTGGTGGCTTCAATAAGTGTTTGGGAATAATACAGTTATCATTTTGTCAAGTTTTAACCTTGCCACAGTCAGTGTGCTTGGGTGGTGCAGAGCAACAGTTTCTTAGTGGCTGCAGCATAAGTGACACGTTCCATAGCGATCTTGTATGGGAGTGTCATATTGCACATTTAGTAAACATAGGAGATAAGCTGTAGTCACCAAGTGTTTCCACATCCCTGCCACTACTTAGTGAACTACCCACAGCAAACCCATGACCACAGAGAGAGGGGTGACTCACAGTATCAGCACTGAATAGTGACAAGACCCATACTCACCAGTCTGATATCACACACTGTGCCAAGGGCAGTACATAACAGGCTGAGTGACACACTACGTGGCACTGCCTGTACTGCCAGGTGACAGCTGGTCTGGGTGACGGTGCAACACAGGGACCAGCGCCAGTCCACTTCCCACTGCATTATGAGTATTATTGTTATTTTTCATGTTTTAGAATTCATATATGATCTTTATGCAAATGGAAAGAAGAGAGAAAAAACTGCTTAACACAGGCAAAATCACAAAATTAGGAGTTGCAATCAAAACAATACAGGAATACAAATGGCAAGTGCCAAAATAATGTTTGATGCTTCATGACAGAATTGTAAAAGTTTGCTCAGTGGCAGCCTGGTGACTGTTGAGAGCAGTGTCATGCATCCAGCAACTCACTCAAAGTTGAGACCATCCACCAGAACCACTGACCAACACTCATCTCTCAATTACAGATAAAGCATTTTGAAAAGCATCATCTCATTTCTTTCCAATAATTTAAACAGATGTGCACTGGTATGGATTACATTATCTTTGCAATGGATGGCAGAAAAGAATTAACTGAAGGACACACTGGAGTACTGTGACTTTACACAAGACAGACTGCAGTGGAGGGAACAGCAAGGATTACAGGTGTTAGGAGATGTGTGCAGAAGTGGCTGACAAAGTGTTGGGGAGGGGACACTAACACAAGAAGAGGCCAGAGTGAGGGCACAAGGCATCAGGATGCATACTAAATGTTATGAAACATTGAGAGGATACCCATCCTCAAATAACAGCAGGAGGACTGTGAGAACAAAACACCCACACACACGTGTCTACCAGAGTGGCCCACCGCTGCCTACACAACATCCCTCCCTCACTTTCACAGATGCCATTCTCCCAAAAAATCCCTCACTACCTGTACACATCAAAAGCTTTGGTACACCAGCCAAGAAATAACTACAATGGGTATGACAAGCTGGCAACAAGTGTCTTGGACCACTGTGTCTGTGTCCTGTAGTCATGGTAAACATGTGTGCCATGGACAAGGAATGATTCCTTTAGTTAATTATGGTGTAGGAAATTCAGTGTTTTCAACTAGAAATAAAAAAAAATAAAATCAAAACAATGATTTAGAGTTTTTGCATGACTTGTTCCTTGGGCCATTTGAAATGTGCACCAAAAAATCACAACTGCCTGCTGGACTCATAAATAAGAGGACTGGCCACCCCATTCCCCTGATCTTTAACCCCACTGCAAGTACCTGGTCCATCACTGAGAGGCACAGGTAGAGGAGGGCAGCCTGGACACCACAAAACTGCAGACAGGTATCAGGGAGGAATGAAATAATTCAAAGCCACAGACACTCATGGAACTTGCTGATCTGTCTCCTTCATGTCTTGGGAAAGGTGTAAGAAGGAAGAAGCCAGTCCATTCCTAGTTTCTCTATAATGGTTTTGTTCTCTTCATCTGAATTGTTTTCATTCACCTGTGGTCTTGCAGTTAACAATATCTTGCAATTACTGTCCACCAATCAGGGAGTGAGAGCATCAGTCACCACTAGTGTTACCATGCTTGTGGCTATCATGCTGTGAATTTGAAGCATGCATGAACATACAGTAAGAAGAGAAGACCAGGACCTGATTGAAAGAGCTTGAGAAAAGACAGTCAAGGGAAGAAGATGGAGGGAAAGACAGTGAAATGGAGGTATGTAAACGTGGCAGAGCTACAAAGGACGGGAGGCACTGAGGAAGATGCAAGGGACAGAAACTTGTACATGGTGCCAACCCCTAACTGTAAGGAAATGGCCAAAAAAGGTCTTGCAGCTGACAATATTTTGTACATACTGTAGACCAGTGGTTCCCAAAGTGGGCGGTACCGCCCCCCTGGGGGCGGTGGAAAGATGGGGCGGTGAGGAAGAAGGGGGCGGTAGGGGGGCGGCAGTCCGAAGATTTTTGGTTACAAAAAAAAATCTGTGACTGCTATCAAGTGCTGTGGAACAAGGTCAAGATGTACTTTATTGCCTTCCCAACATCATATTTAGTAGAACGGGGCTTCAATGCAGTCGCCTTGCTTCTTTCCAAGCAAAGAAACCGACTGAAAATTACTGACCGCGGGGATCTATGACTTCTTAGTGAGTTCTAGCCTGATGTTGAGAAGCTTATGTCCCTGCACCAAGCACATCCATCCCATTAATATTAAGTGTGAGACAATGAAGGTTACTGGTGGAATGTTTATTTACCATTCCATGTTGCTGAAACAGTTAAAACTGCTAAAAAATAAATTGGTTTACTAAATTGGGTTTTATTTGTGAAATACACATTTGTGTTTAACCTTTCTCTTTTCAAATTGCAGCATACCAAATATCAAGAAAGAGGTGTTTGTTTCCATATGTGTCTGTGTGTGTGGGGGGGGGGTACGCTAGGAATTCACCGGGGAGCCAAGGGGGCGCCAGCCTGCAAAAGTTTGGGAACCACTGCTGTAGACCAACCAGTGTGTGAGAGCATCTATCAATTTAAAACTATTTGTGAATTTGAACCACACATGAACATACAGTATACCCCACCTGTACATGCATCCCAATATCCATTCGTCCATCCACACTGTACAGGCTGTTCCATACACTAACCTTGCTTGATGGAAGAGTGGTCGCACTCCACTTCAAAAAACTCCAGTGTGTGGCGTCGCCTGTACGTGGTCTGGCTGCCCTCTCCATATTCAGCACTGGGGAAGGCATCACACGGCTCACTACAAACACCTCACCTTCACACCAGCATCAGTAGGGCACATCACATAATTTCTGCTAAGCTTAATTAATTCAGTGATGTTTCATGTAGAGATTTGAAAGAATACAAAGAACAACCACTAAGATAGTGCCAGAACTGGATGACTTGACACATGATGATAAAGATTAAAAGAAACTCGGATAGAAGAGAGCTTCCTAAATAACACACATCTTTCCACATAGGAGTAGTGACATATGAAATGGAGAAATGTGTGAAAACCCCTGCAGCTTTAGGGTTAGTCAACCAACCTGAGGAACCAGACAGAAATGCCCTTTTGTTATGGACAAGAGATGAACCTCAATATTAGAGAGAGAGAGAGAGAGAGAGAGAGAGAGAGAGAGAGAGAGAGAGAGAGAGAGAGAGAGAGAGAGAGAGAGAGAGAGAGAGAGAGAGAGAGAGAATGTTCAAATAATGCAAACATATCTTTCCATGTAAATATATAAAGATATAGAATGGATTAAAGGAGGAAGCAGTGAAAGGCAAAAGTGTACATCAATGAATAAAAAGGCTGGAAAAATAGACACAGAGGCAAATTACAAACTTAGTGGCCACGGAACTTTTACTAATGAACAATTTGGCGAGTCTGTCTGTCAGTGACCTCACTATCACTAACTCATACACCTGTTGCTGTCAGTGGAGGACAGTGGAGGGGTGGGGGAAGGCACTGCTTCTTCACAGGGTGAGCGTAGCTATAATCCGGGTCGCCGTGGGAGGGACGGTGACCCTGCCTGGCCAACAGTTCCTGTCCCCGTGACCTGTGGTGGGATGACGCACTTCTGGCCTCGTCCAAACTTTCCTCGTGACTGGTGGTTGACTCTGTCCTGGAGCGACCGCCACCCACCATGTCAGCCACAGTCTGGTAGTCCCCGTCTGGTGGGCAGGGCAGTGGTTAGTCAGCTTGGGGTGCAAACATATGGGTAAATAAGGGAACATATGTCGCTCGTTTGCGACAACAACGTCATAACTAAAAAAAAATGGATTTTCGAGTTATCCATATAGACATATTCATCTTGAAACGCAGATTTTTTGGCAAAAGTGTCATAATTGTAGTTAAAAAATTGACCGCTAGAGGCGCTAAATGTCATAACGACATAACATAATATGTACCAACTTCTTTGCGTGAAGACCGTTACATGTCAGTTGTGCTGTGACCATCGTTGGGGTAACTACACTCACGCTGTCATTTAGAGTGTCATATTTTGATTTAGAACTATGTTAGTACAAAATGTAAGTACTGAACTTATGAATTATGTTTCATGCAATAATGTGTTATTTTGATGTAATACGTTTTGTCTGCAAACATAGAGCTCTATATTTTACGTCATTATTCAAAATGTGTCATTATTGGTAAAAACAAACAGATCTGAATTATGTTTCATGCAATAATGTGTTATTTTGATGTAATACGTTTTGTCTGCAAACATAGAGCTCTATATTTTACGTCATTATTCAAAATGTGTCATTATTGGTAAAAACAAACAGATCTATGTTTTACGTCCTAATTCAAAATGTGTCATTATTGGAAAAAAACCTTGTGAATAATAGGTGTTGTATTTGAGTTATGACAGTATTGTTACAAACATTACCTCGTATTACAGCAGCACATTTTTGTTTAACTTAAATTATGTCATTGTTATTTGAAAATCTTGCGAAAAACTTAAAAAAGTTAGTGTATTATTTACATTGGTGACATTGTTGCAACAAAACATTGTATTCATAAATATCATATTTTTTTTCAGATTAAATGGGTACCATGTCATGTAGAGGAAAACTTATGCTAGAATTAGCATTAAAGGCTAAGGAAAACAGTGAAGAAAACCCTGAGAAAAATAGTACAGGTATATACTATCATAACCTTGATTATATTTCTATATAATTTGCTTTAAGGTGGGAGGTAAGCCTATTTTTTTTATTAATGAGCCAATTTTAATGAAAACTATTTTAACAATCAAAACTTTTGGAGGAGTAAGGCTTTGAAGTTTAAAGATCCAACTTTAAAAAAATGCAAAATAAAGTAAAATTTTCAGATTTTTTGGTTCTCATTGTTAAAAATTTGGACCCCCATCTGAGGAATTTATAGTTCCCCCCCAAACTAAAAAAAAAATGACATGCTGTCTTACATACCATAGAGCGTTTTTAACACAAAAAACAAAAATCACATTTTAGACCCATTTCTTTGTACTTTGTAGGATGTGAACTTGCTGTTGACCCTCAAATCAATGATGACCATCTGCTGCCATCAGCAAGCATTACGGGTGCAAGCTCTGCTTCAAATAACAGGAAGTCTTCTTCTAGTAGTGACTCGTCCTCTAGTAGTGACTCATCTTCTAGCAGTGAATCATCTTCTAGCAGTGACTCAGAAACTGAAGATATTGACACAGATGATTCCGTGAAAGATAAGGACTATATCCCAAGCAAAGAGGAAGAAGAGAGTTTTAACCTTGAAGAGAAGGACGCAGTTGATAAAATTCCTGTACTAGTTAGTCCGCAAAAGGGACGTAAACGTAAACAGCACCTGAGTCAATGGAAGAAACATAAAGTGAAAAAATGAAGGAACTCTGGAAAGGCTTATATAAGCAAAAATAAGAAAATAAGACCAGAAAGGAAAATGAAACTGCCATGTGGAAATAAATGTCGAATTAAATGTTCAGAACAGATAAATGAAGAAGAAAGGCAAAAACTCTTTGACTCTTATTGGGCATTAGGAGACATTGCTCAACAGTGGCAGTTCATTTCAAACTGCATTAAAACTGTTAGACCTAAATACAGGTATGTTCATGAGGGAGGCAACCGTCAACCTAGGAACAATAACAGTTCCTTTCACTTCATGGTTGGTCAGAATGAAATTCGTGTTTGCAAACTTTTTTTCAAGAACACACTTGATATCAATGACCGGCCAATAAGAACAGCTTTAGTAAAGCAAAGCAGAGTTGCTAATGTTCTTATGGAACCTGATAAGAGAGGCCAACATGGTAATCAAGTAACTGTTGATCCTGAAATTAGGAAAGGCGTCAAGGCACATATTGAGTCTATCCCTCAGATAGAGAGTCACTATACGAGAGCTACATCAAGTAGGACATTCATATGCGGCTCTAAAACAATTGCAGAAATTCACCGCGATTATGTTGAGAAGTCCAAACAACAAAAGGTACCTTATGCCAATTACACTCTGTTTTATTGCATTTTTACCACAGAGTATAATATTTCTTTTTTTGTTCCTAAAAAGGACCAATGCGATGTTTGTTCATCTTATCATAATGCAGAGAATGAAGAACATAAAGATAAAACTGAGAGTGAAGCAGTTGTTGCTGTTTATGACCTTCAGGCTGTAATGCAGATACCAAAAGGGGACATTTCAGTTTTTTATTACAAGTCAAAGCTGAATGTTTTAAATTTTACTATTTACAATGCTAAAACAAACTCATGTAATTGCTATGTCTGGAATGAAACTAATGGCCAACGTGGGGTTAATGAAATTGGGACCTGTGTTCTCGAATACATTAAAACCTTGTGTGAGGCAGGAGAAACTGACATAATTTTTTACTCAGATAACTGTTCTGGCCAACAGAAAAATAAGTTCATGATGGCACTTTACCTTTATGCAGTAAACAACTTACCAAATATAACTTCAATAACACACAAGTTTCTAATAAAAGGGCATACCCAAAATGAGGGTGACTCTGCCCATTCCCTAATTGAAAGAGAAGTAAAGAGAATTTTAAAAAGTGGACCCATTTATGTGCCGGAAACTTACGTAACGGCAATTCGAACTGCCAGAAAGAAAGGACAGCCTTTCGTAGTAAAAGAGCTTTGTTACAAAGATTTCTTGAACATCAAGTCTCTAGCTACTGAAATGGGACCTATCAATTGCAAGACTCTTCAACTCTCTGATGTTAAAGTAATGAAATTTGAAAAGCAGTCACCACTGTCAGTTTTTTGTAAACATTCCTATGGTTCAGACTATAAGGAGCTTAAAATTTTGAAAAACTCAAATAAAGCCACCTCCATTAATGACTTATTGCCATGTTACTCCAGCAAACTTACATTGCCTGCTAACAAGAAAAAAAGACTTGATGGACCTTTGTAATAAAAATCTGATTCCACGATGCCATCATAAATTTTATGAAGACCTGTAAATGAAATCAATCTTAATGAAATGAGTTAAAATACAAATTTAGTATGCCTATTACGATATTAATTTTTGTTGTATGCTAATTCATTAGGTACATATTATTTGAATGGAATATTAAATAGATGTTTATTTTAAAATGTTTTTTTTTATTATACAGTCCATCTTTCATTTATTTGAACATTTTTGAGTTGTCTAATTCCTTAGGCATATTTGAAAGAAATTATAATTAGGAAGAATCTATTAGGTTCAAGGATTTTTTATTTGAAAAAAATGATAATTAGGAAGAATCTATTATGTTCATGAGGATATATATATATATATATATATATATATATATATATATATATATATATATATATATATATATATATATATATATATATATATATATATATATATATATATATATATATTTGAAAAAAAATTATAATTAGGAGGAATCTATTATGTTCATAACAATGTTTTTTTTAATATCTTTTTGTGTTACAGTCAATATCTTTCATTTATTAGGAAGTATCTATCATTTTCATAATAAGAAAATGTATTATCATCAATCTTGTCAAAGTCATAAGCAATGAACAATACATAATTAAGTAACATATTGGTGATTATTTTCCTTTCAATAATGGCACAAAACAAAATAGTACATGAGAGGTCTACTATTTTTTTATGAAGAACGTCATATTAAAAAAAAGCATTATAAAAGTTTAAATAAAGATTTGATTAGTGAAGATATAATTATTTCAATTTCTATAAACTTTAAAGGACTATTTGATGTTTCAAAAAATGTTCCAGCTATGGTCTTTTGGGACTATTCACAATATTGAGAGTGTTTTCATTCTTTAAAATGGCTCTCGTGAAAAATTGCTATTTTTGAGTTATGACGACGTTGTCGCAAACGAGCGATGTATGGATGGATGGATTTCTTTTAACCCTTTCACTGCGATAACCTTACCTAACCTAACCTATAATTGAATAATACTAATTCATACAGTTTATCTTTGTTTATTAATCCCAACCTTAAATGTAAAAGCTGAAACAATAAAAATGAAGAAAAAAGTGGAAACAAATTTCCTTAATATTTATGTAAGCACAGTGACAGGTCGTGTTAAAGTGAAAAGATCACATAAATTCAATGAACCCTTTCCCTGTTGTCTGGCAAACCTTTCCTCAGTCACTCAGCACTCCAGCATGTCTGTTCCTGATCTACTCAAAACACTACACTACACTACACTAAGAATTGCAAAATCTATTCTTTTTTCATGCTCTTCTTTTTTTTGCACATGCTTATAAAGATTTCATACATATTTCTTAGTGCTGCAAATTGTTGCTTATTGCAGTGAAAGGGCTGAATTTATTATATTTTAAGTCACATTAAACTAATTAATGTAAAACAACTTATGCAAACCAAGAGCCACCAGTGCCAATGCCAGATTATTGGTCATGATGACTAACCTTGTCTTTTTCTTCTATCATTACTCATTAAGACCTTATTCCCTTATAAGAACACAAGAACATAAAAACAACAAAAGCTGCAAGAAGCCATCAGCCCTACATGAGGCAGTCAGTCCCTGTATAAAACATGCCTACCTATTTTGATCAATCACCCTGGTCCATAAATTTGTGTAATCTTTTAAAACTCACTATTTACTTGACACTAACAACCTCGTTATCATTCAATTACCACTCAATTTGAAGACAATTTTATTCCTCACTGTTTTTAAATCTAGCCATATTTCTGCTGCTTTGTCTCTCCTGTCCATCCATATACATGCCAGCCTGACACCTGCCTCAAGCAATGGTACACTCAGACCAGGCTATGTGAACTGTCTCTTCCCCTTGTACTTTTCTCAATCTCCAAGTGTTAACTCCACACTAACTGGCACTAAGCAGCACAAAACAGTGAGTGCTTTAGTCTATCTACTTTTCAATCTTAGGCAACTAATATAACAGTGTTTTATCTCCTTAGTTTAGGAGGAGTTCACAAGTGCACTATTGGTTTTGTAAGCTTGTCAGGAGCAAGTATTTTCACTTTATTTTCTGAGTATATGACCTGATGTGCTATGCCCAAGTTCCTGGGGTGTAGCAGAGTGGTCCACAAGATGATTCCTAACCACCAGGAGGTGACGGAACTAAGAGTATGAATGATGTGTGTATGAGAGTGTAGTGCTTTGCCTGGGCCACCCTATGAGGATTGCCTGTCTGGTATATAGAGAGTCAGGTACATTTTGCAGGTCTCCATTTGTGTTGGAGAGAATCCCTGCACTGTTCTGAAATATATGAGCTTCCCCTGACCATGACTGACCTGGCTTGAAGAAGGCAGGGACTCACAGGGCTCAGTTGTTGCCCAGGGCAGCACAGAAAGACACCAGGTCAGGCTCAGCAGGTGTGTCAGATTCAGTGGTGACCTCACTACTTGTCACCACACCTGCAAGGGAAAGGACCAGATGTGTGGTGGTGATGGCTGTCTGTCCTCTATATAGTGAAAAGTGGCACAGTATAAAAAGATGGGTTGCAATTTATGAATGAATGAATTGACTAATTGCTTTCAAGGCACCACAGCAAGGGTCATATGTCATCACATTAAAATATTAAGAAAATATGTGAAGAGAATTGTTGAATGTTCAGAAATATTTGTACATCAAAACTTCTGCACTGCAATGAACTGTAATCTTTATTTTTTTCCTTTTCAATGCATTTCTCAAGATTCATGATTTTTCTTTTTTTATAATTCTTAGCTGTAAATTTTGCAGTCATAAATCACAAGAAATCACAGGAAATGACAAATTATTTTACATCTCTCTCTCTCTCTCTCTTACTGTTCCCTAAGGGGTCCTCCTCCCACACTCCCAGCATCACCTTTAGTCAATAAATAAACATGAGTGCACTTTTGCTTAACACTCCATCACAGCACTCCATTACCATGCCATCACTCCCTGCCACAGCATCACCCCTCCCCTCCCACCCTGGCAACACCACCCAGCCACACCACCTACCACCTCAACACTGTTTTGCACCAGCCACATCTTAGTTAATCTCTTACATCACCTATAAGCCTTAAGCCTCCACACTCATCACACCACCACTCTCAGCTGCACTCCCACCCACACTGGCCAGACTTGAGTGTCGTTGGCCCTCCATTGGTGTGGCTGTGGGCGTGGTAGGCGCACACCAGCTCCTCATGGTTAGAACTGACAGATGAGCCACTTGCCTCCTTGCTGGCTGCACCTGAGGACAGTACAGGTGTGGTAAGGCTTTGACTTAGACCAGGTGTGTTAATTTGGTACCCTCTATTGGATCAGGTGTGTTAATTAGGTATCCTCTATTGGAGCCGGTGTGTGTATCCTTTATTTAATTAGGTATCTTGTACTGGTAGTGTTGTTGTTTTGTTTGGGCTGAAGGTAGATATGCACTATGTGTCACTTATTTTTGTTGCCCTTGGCCAGTGTCCTTCCTACATAAAAAAAAAAAAAAAATTGATTATGTAGTGTTTATGTATTGTCTTTTGTATTATGTATTTTTATATGTATTTAGTGTTATGTATCATTTCATTATGTAGCATGTATTATCTATTGTGCACTGTGTATTATTGTACATGACTTATTTTGCTGATATTTCACTTTGATGGTACTGCATCAAACACTGACTGACTGACTCACTGACTCACTCACTCACTCACTCACTCACTCACTGAGCATTTGTGTGCATGCTGGTGTACATTCTTTGTGTCCTAGTTTCAATGCAATTATGAATAACAAACAAAAAATAATGCACACTTTATTTTTTTTATTAATGGCAAGAAATATTTATAACAGAGAGCTTGTTATGGTCATTAATTGGAACTCTCTATCATAACTATTTTTATTATCACCATTATTGTTACAAATAATACTCCTATAACTGCAAATCTAAATGGAACCATGAAATAATAAGGAAAAGCAGAGGTCAGGAGAAGAAAATCAATCAAATAACCATAAAAGGAACTACTAGCAACAGACACACTAACAAACCCAGTAAATGAAATAAATAAAATAAAATAAATAACAACAACAACAACAACAATAATGATAATAACAATAATAATAAAGATAAATAAATGCATTAAAATCCAAACAAATAAATGAACAAATAAATAAATAACAAAACAAGAGGTAAAAAATCAAATACAGTGGGTCTTTGTAAATGAGGCAGCAGTCCCACAGGCAGCCAGTGTGAGCAGAGGCTGTGTCATGACAAGAGAGTCCTGCACACTGGTCATCTTTGTACAGTTGAGGTCATTAGCCGAGTGTACTCTTGCACTCACTTTCCTGATTGTGTGTTTTCCTGTAGTCTCAAGTCTAAGGACCAATCTATTCCCAGACTTTGTGAGGAGACTGTGAGCAGATCAGAAAACTCCAGACTGAAGGAAATGTCAAGGCACAGGAAGCTTGACTTCTGACTATCACCGCACTAACAACTATTGCTTTTCATTCATTTATCTTTTTTACTCTGGTCTTTCTTCCAGAGACCAACAGGGTTAAGAGTGTGAATGATGTGTGCATGAGTGTGTGGAGCTTTGTTTAGGCCATCCTGTGTCAGATTTTTGGCCTGTTATACAGATGGGCAAATCTTTTTATCTTTACTCTATCCCTTCACACCACAAAGCTGTTCTAAAAAGGAAAGACAAAAGAGATGGAACAGCCAGCTGCGACCTCACTGAACATTTCACAACCTGCCTTTTAAAAATTCTGTTCTTTCACACAACTCTACTTGCACCTAATACATGCACACCCTTCACTCAAAATTCAAAATTATCATGGCAACTCCTACACCAGCCTCGGAGTCCCCAGGACAAATGTCCCCAGATCAGACTGCTCTTCTGGTGAGTGTCTTGACACCACCCTCAACTTTTTCTTCAATAACTTCTGCAACATTTGTGGCCTTACATCTTCTTTTCAATCTGTAGAACACAACCTCTCTACTAAACTTCATCTTTTCCTCCCCAAAACACAGGTGTCTGAGGCAACTGACAGTACCCCCTTCTTTGTTCCCCCCTACTTTCTCTATCATTTTCTGTCCAAAGCTAGATGTTGCAACTATGTGTACAACAACTTAACTTGCTCTTGTACCCACACTCTTGAATCTTCTGGATTTTTTGCCGTCTGGCTATGACTACAGTCACTCTAAACCAAGATTTATCTGTGCTGTATACCTCTCACCTACAAGTAACTCCTCTTCCTATAAAAATTCTTTGACTACTTAACTTCTAAAGTGAGCACGTTCTGAATCTCTTCCCTTTTGTAGAGATCTCCATTCTTGGAGACTTCAATGTTCATTACTAATTTTGCCTTTCCTCTCCCTTCACTGACCATCCTGGTGAACTAGCCTTTAACTCTGCTATCCTCCATGACCTAGAGCAACTGGTACAACACTCTACTTGTATTCTTGATTGTCTTGGAGATATGCCCAACATTCTTGACCTTTTTCTCACCTCTAACCCTTCTCCTTATGCTATCATCCTATCATCTCCATTGGGCTCCTCCAATCACAACCTCGTATCTGCATCTTGTCCTATCCTTCCAATCCGTCCCCAGGATTCCCCAAAGTGGAGGTGCCTTTGTCATTTTGCCCCTACTGGAGCCAAGTAGGTATTATGCTGATTTGCCTTGGAATGACTACTGTTTCTGTGTCATAGGGTACCCATCTCTGTGTGCTGAGCGCATAACAAAGGTGATAGTATGTGCTATGCAGACATACAATCCTCACTCTTTCTTTTGTCCTAAACCATTGGTTCCCAACCTTCATTACATTACTTGTTTACTGACTTTCCAAGTTTGCATTATCCATATCATCAAGTGAAGGTACAGTACTAAATATCTGCTATAAAGAAACAGAGGTAAACCCTATAAAGCAATCACTCAATTGCATAGCTGGCAATGATAAAAAATTTATCACAATAAATAATAAATCAATGATGATAATGTTATCAGTGATAACTGATAACTCAGTAACTGATGATAAATTTATCGCCAATATTTGATAACCAATAAATCTATAAATTCAAAATTCTGATAGTAGTGATAACAATATTGATATTTTAAGTAAAAAAAAAAGAAAAATCCAAGCCTTTACTTTTATCTTGATCTTAGAAAACTTAGAAACATCTTCAAAAAATTTAAATTCAATGTTTATCCTGTCTCTTCACTAATGAAAAGTACTGTTTTAATTGAAATAACTACATTTGATTTCGAAAGTTAACAACTTCAACGTGCTCATGTTCCTAAAACTACTTTACGAAGGGGGGGATGACATTAGTAGCACTGTGTCGTGGGTAGTGAAGATGGGCATTGGCAGCACTGAAATCAGGAAGGAGTGAGCTGGTACTCGAGATGAGACCAGAGGTGGGAAACACTTTGATTGGCCGAAAGAGCAACAGCAGCAATTACTTCAGGCTACCCATTAAGATCCAGGGCTTGTTCCTCCCTCTCCTCTACCCTCCAACTACTTCATGCTACCCATTAAGATCCTTCGCAGTGATGCTTTCCATAACCTTGCTGCCCTCAGAAGGCTTATGGACCTGATGGGTCCCTCGTATTGTTCTCTGAAACTGTGCCTTCATGCTTGCATCTTGCCTATTCATCTCCACTTGTTCTGTTGTAATATAGTGTGGTGAGAGCCTTCCCTGTCACCTCTCCCCCAGTACTCACCCACTGAGAGCAAGTATCCACCTCACTGGCCGCCTCCCTCTAGCATTCCTTCATTTCATTCATACAAACTTGCCCAGAGTAGTAAAAAAGATCAGACAACTTCCTCCAAAGATCACATTCCAAATCTTGGTCTTTGTGGAACTCCTCATAAAAAGCAGTTTATTAGTCCACATACCAATAATTTATTTCACATGAAATTCACTGGAATTTGTGGCACCAATATTTGGAGAAACCATAAACATTTACAAACTCATTCACTTTTACTGTTACCATTTGTCCACACCACCTTACTGTGTTTCAGATTATTACAGCAGAACAGATGATGTCCGGAACTATTCTCTCAAAACCACCATCCTACTCCACACATCACTACTCTGTGCAGGAAAAGAGATGAGTGTGGAGGAACATGTACAATGTATGGCACTGCAATACTAACTGCTAGATTTAGAATACAAGATGACTGATATCAAAATGTTACAAGACTTATCCATGTATTAAGTTTGGACATCACTCCTTCAAAACAGTCACCTTGACCACCAATAAAGTGGTCCCAGTCCCGCTGTCACTGCTCACATGTGTTCAGTAAGTCTTGTTCTCAAAGCATGTTAAGCACCTTCTGTGACTCAGGCTCAACCTCTTCCATGGAACACAGGATAACAACATATGGAAATCAGAAAGGCTGCCAGAAGTCATAAGGCTTACCCGTGGCAGTTCCTGCACAAAATATACCTACCTATTTCCATCTACCATCCCCATCCATAAATCTTTTAAAACTCCTAAAGAACCAACACCAACAACCTGATTACTGAGTCCATTCCATTCACCTACCACTCCATCTGAAAACCAATTCCTTCCTATCTCCCTTTTAAGTCTGACTTTTCAAACTTAGATCCATCCTTTCTCATTTCATGGTGTCAAGATGGCATCCTTTTCACCCACAGCTTCCTTTATCTTTAGGAAGAAGTTACAAATGAAGTGTGGATCCAGGTCTTGTCCCCAGTGGAGACCCTCAACGTGAAGGTTGGGTCATCTGGCACACCTTCTGTTTGGAGATCAGAAGCCTGGGCACACATTTTTTCAGCTATGTGGTCATATTCAAATCAAACTTGGGGATTGTCTCAGCTGTTCTGTATGATGCACCAACCCTGACACCAACTCCCTTCGCTGATCTCCAACAATTCCCTTGCACGTCACTCAACCGTTTCCATGTTTTCAGTGGCTGAGCTCACGGAATATCATCCTGACCTCTTGTCATCTTCCAGAAATATTCTGTTGCTCCTGAAGAATACATGGCACTTGACGCACCTCACATAACTCACTGCTTCCTTGCCACACATGTGCTAAATCATGTCAAAGGTCTCTGCTGAATTTGACACACAATTTGGTGTTAACTCTGCTCTTGTTTGCAGTTCATGATGAAATATGAAGTTCAGCATGAGGCCACAAAACTCATGTGATATGGCTCACAAAGTTCACAGAAAGACACCAATTGGCAGACTGCTTGATAACTGTCACGGTCCAGTCCCATCAGACATGCATCCTTGTACAGCCACCTGTTGGTGTACTATGGAACTAGTCTTGGGGCTTTGATACCACCTCACACTTCATTTTACCCTTCAATCCCAACATGTCAGTGGTAGCTGAGGTAATCTCATTCTTGTGTATAGATTCCTTTAGTTACAAGGAATATGTATTATGTTGCTGGGACACTCACTTTGTGCCTCTCTCAAATGGATGATGTATAATAAGAGCTAAGATAAGCAACATTGTTTCAGCTTTTTTCTGGCACACACAGTCATCTATCAAGAATCTGGCAAAGCCTGGGATGAATATAGCAGCGTGTTATGACCACAGGTCTCTGTGCTCTTACACTGTAAATATGCACTGTGATGCCCCATGAGTACCTCTGGGGTGATAACACTCATGAGGTCCACAGCTGGCTGCTGCATTACCACACAACACAGTGCACCACTTGTGGAAGACATGAGGTCATTATGTACACTTCCTTCTCAGTGATAAAATGAATCCAAGAAATGTATACAGTGGAACCTCAGTTACTGAATGTCTCCCTCTCCGAACAACTCTGTTTTTGAACAAAAATTTTAACTCCTAATTGCTTTGATTACTGTACCATAATTTGGTTTTCAAACAAAGTTACTCGATTTCAAATACTACAACACGTAACAAAAGCTGCCATTTATTACTAATTTATAGTTTCTATAAATATTTCCTTTGGAGGAGAGACACAGAGGGTAAGACAGTAATTCAATCTTTGAAATAAGTTAAATATGATCCTACTGAAGAACCTCAATGTAAACAAACAAGGTTCGGGGCTCAGGAGTAATCCCAAGCCTCCTGTGGCTCTCCCGATGAGCCACAAAGCCATCACTACTACACAACTGCATTTTTCCAGTAGCTTTTCCCAGCAGCAAGATGTCTAAGTGTTATGATCACCTTCATTTTTGGCAGCGAGTGGGTTGCTCCTCTCTGTCTCTGTAAGGCTTCCCTCACTTCATGGGTGACAAAGAGAAAGCCAGCATGGTCTAAACAATATCTTTTGATGAGTTCTGTATCACTAAGTTCATTCAATACAGCTTTTCTGAATAAAAAAATTCTAAGCTGGAGATGCTGTGGAGCAGCCATCTTAGCAGCGGGAGTGTTGGTCATTACCCACTAAGACATGGTGGATGCGAGTCTGAGAATGGATTAATCTATTTTAGAATGACTCCTGTGGGGAAAATAGTATCGGTTTTCAAACATTTTGGATTTGGAACGACATTTACGAACAAATTAAGTTAAAAAACTGAAGTTCCCCTGCATAAGGATTCACTGTTGAATGAAAGATAAAGCAAAAGAGATAAAGATGAAGTTGAAACTGTCCTCCTCATATTCAAAGTAATGAGGAGTTATGGATACTTCCCTTGCAGAGTCAAAATCAGTTCAAACTGGCAGGAACTGTATCAGATGAAGAGGCTTGCTGACAAATAAAAGTAAAACAATGCAGATGTAACACAACTGCTCACTGTCAACTACGACAATGTAAAACTAGAGATATAAAATAGGAACACACTGATAAATAAAGCAAAAACAATTGACATGTAGGATATCTGAACCAACTGTATAAAAAAAAAAAAAAAAAAAAAAAAAAAAAAAAAAAAACTTCATAAAGCAACACAAACCACATGCAAAATGAAGCTGAAACTTTCCTTCTTGGCAGTGAAGTGACATACCTCTCTCAGCATTGCAAGGGGCCTGGGCTGCTCCCTTCCCCTTGGCCCCCTTAGAGGTTTTGTCTGGGGGTGTGTTCACTCAGGGCGGGAGGGGTTGGGGACACCTGCAAAATGTGGCCACTTGAGAGATGGGACAGCCACCCTTGAGGAGTCACCCAGCCAACCAGCCAGCCAGCCCACAGTGGACTAGTCAGCCAGATAGCCAGCCAGTCAGCTAGTCAGCAAGAAAACCAACCAGCCAGCCGGTCAGCCAGGCATCCAACCAGTCAGTTAGTTAGCCAGCCAGCCAACCAGAAAGCCAGAAAGCCAGCCAGCCCAAGGAAAACACTACACACAGAGGAGGAGAGGCACTACAAAGACTAAATTTGGTATTATTAAGAGAAGTGGACATTGTTGAACACATGAACTACAATCATCCTGTAGGAAAAAGTGATTGTGTGATGGTAAGGTTTCATATCAAAGAAAAAGAAGAGGAAAGTAGATGGGAAAATTATAAGGATGAAATATTTAGCTATGGTAAAACTAACTTCAAATAAATGATGAGATACTTTGGTAAGATGGACTGGAGTGCCTTTATTACAGCAAAAGATTTGCAGAAGTAGGAAGCATTAGTCACTAGGTATATATAAGAAAGAGTGAAAAGATGTGTACCAAAAGGAAACACAAAGATAAGATATAACAAAGACTGGTATAACAGAAGATGTGAAGTTAAAGTTGAAGGATGCATTTGACAAAGTACCACACTGAAGATTGATATGAAAGATATAAACACAATAAGAAGAAAATAAAAACACAAAGACTGCTATAAAAGAATATGTGAAGTAGTGAGGGAGGAGAGGGAGAAGGCATGGAATAGATGGAGGTGAAAAATGCAAAGATGTGGCAAAACTACACCACTACAAGAAATGACTGTGTAAGGGTTATTACAGAAGAAAGGACAAGTTATGAGAACGATGTTATGGACAAATGTAAAGAGGAACCAAAACTATTCTTCAGGTGTGTGAGGAGCACAATGAAAACAAAGAAGGTGAATGGTCAAATGTGTGAGGATCTGGCTGACATGGCAGAGATGATGAATAAGAGTTTTCATTTAGCGTTCACAATGAGAGGATATTTGTGGGGCAAAGTGAGATGAGTGAAAAAATGGGTCCAGGGAAAATCCAGGTGACTGAGGAAGACATGTGGAAACAGTGTGAGGGACTAGATGTTAGAAAGGCCCCTGGACCCAAAAAAGTGTTGGGATGGATACTGAAAGAATGCAATCAGCAGGTGACATGGGTGGTGCACAGTATTACTGAGAGTTCCTTAAATGAAAGTAGAGTCCTGTTTAAATGGAAGAGAGTAAAAAATAATTCCAATTTATAAAGGTGGTAACAAGAAGAGGCGATGAACTACACACCAGTGTCTCTAACAAGTGTGGTATGTAAAATGTCTGAAAGATTAAAGAAGGATAAATTAATGCACTACCTAGAAAATGAAGTGATGATAAAACAATTTGGATTTAGAAGACAGAGGTTGTGAATTATAAACCTGATGAGTTTTTATTCAAGAGTGGTGGATACAATACAAGAGAGGAATGGGTGGGCAGACTGTGTATATTTAGACCTGAAGAAAGCCTTTGATAAAGTGCCACACAGGAGACTGCCATGGAAGATGGAGCATGATGATGGTCTGAGGGATGGCCTGCTGGGATGGATGGATAATTTCTTGACTGAGAGAGAGATGAGAACCGTGGTAAAAGATTGGGAGTCATCACAGAGGAAAACTGAAAGTGGAGTACCCAAAAGCTCAGTGCTGGCACCAGTCATATATGAATGATATGATACAGAGTGTGAATAGCTACATGAGCCTTCTGTGCAGATGATGCCAAGTTCCTGAAAGAGTTGAGAGTGAGGAAGATTGTGGAGTGTTGCAAGAGGATCTGAACAAGATATTGGAGTGGAGTCATAGATGGGAAATGGAGTTTAATCCAGAGAAATGTAAAGTAATGGAATTTGGAAAGAGTGAGAGAAGAGTAAAAGGAAATTATGTGTTGAATGGTGAGAGGTTGAGTAAAGCAGAGGAGGAAAACGATCTGGGTGTTACGGTCAGTGGAAATCTGATCCCAGAGAAACACATTAGCAGAACTACAGGAGAAACCTATAATTTGTTAAGCCTATAATTTGTTGAGAGGAATAAGGCCATCTTTTGAGTATAACAATGAAAAGATGATCAGGAAGATGATTACATCACTGATTTGAACTAGACTGAAATATGCAGCTGTAGTGTGCTCATTCTACATGAAAAAAGGATGTAATGAAGTTGGAGAAAGCTGAGAGATGGTACCAAGAGTCGTTTGTCATGCGAAGAGAGACTGGCAGAGTTGCACCCACCAATACTGGAAAAAAGGAGAGAAAGGGGAGACTTGACTGCTATATACAAAGCACAGGAGGAAGTGGAGGAGGTGGACCAGAGTGACTTGATGGTTTAGGATACGTGAGATATTAGAGGACATGGAAAGAGGCTGAAGAAGAGTACTTGTAAAAGAGACATAAAAAAAATATAGTTTCCCACAAAGAAGTACAGATGTATAGAACAGTCTGGATAAGGAAATAGTAAATGCAAGGAGTATACATGGATTCAAGGCTAAACTGTATATTAAAAGATATGGAGATGGGATAGCACCAGCATACCTCTTGTCCCATAAAATTGGATATTGAAGGAATGTAGAGAACAACTGGCTTATAAAATTCAGTCTAGTGGTGACACCACTATCACAGGGAAGAGTACCAAAAGATTGGAAGAGAGCAAATATTACACCAATATTCAAAAGAGGAAATAAAGAAGACCCAATAAATTATAGACCAGTGTCCTTGACTAGTGTTGTAGGAAAACTGTGAAAGAAAAATAAAGGAGAGATAGATGGAACACTTGGAAAGAGATAAAGTTTTGGTAAATTGTCAATTTGGATTTAGGAGGGGAAGATCATGCTCCATGAACTTACTGTCCTTTTATTCAAGAGTAGTCGACATTGTGCAGGAGAGAGACAGATGGGTGGATGGTGTCTACTCAGACTTGAAGAAAGCGTTTGACAAAAGTACCACACCAAAGATTGCTATGGAAGATAAAAAAATGTGGAAAAATTGGAGGAAGACTGCTGGAGTGGATGGAGGACTATCTGGATGATAGAGAGATGAGAACTGTAATACAAGACCAGAATTCATCTTGGCTGAAAGTAACTAGTGGTGTCCCACAGGGGTCAGTGTTGGGACTGATAATGTTTGTAATGTATGTGAATGACATAAATGAAGAAATAGACAGTTATATGAACTTATTTGCAGATGATGCTAAGCTGATGAGAAGGATAGAAAATGTAAATGACTAATAATAATAATAATAATAATAATAATAATAATAATAATAATAATAATAATAATAATAATAATAATAATAATAATAATAAACAGTTTATTATTTAGGCAGTTAACAAACTGGAAATGTATATAGGGGGTGGAGAAATACTTAACATTAATCCTAAAGGTAAGTCTAATCTAGAAGGGACCACTGATTGATGGCTCGCACCATTGTGGGAATCGCACGGTTTCTGTACCGGTACCAGTACTGGTACTGCAAGATGATTTAAATAAGATAAACAGATGGAGTAAATCTTGGCAAATGGAATTCAATTTAAGTAAATGTAAAGTAATGGAGTTTGGTAAGAGTAAGAAAAGATTACAATATCATTATGAGATGGATGGTGTGAAGTTACAGAAATCAAAAGAGGAAATGGATTTGGGAGTAACAGTTACTGAAAATTTGACTCCATACAGACACATTGATAAAATTACTGGAAAGATGATGAATTTGTTAAAAAGAATGAGAATGGCATTCTCACATTTGGATAAAGAAATTATAAAAAAGTTGTTGATTTCTATGATAAGACCAAGACTGGAAATATGGTCTCCTCATACAAGGAGGAATATTATAAAATTAGGAAGAGTACAAAGAGTAGTCACTAAGATGGTTCCAGAGTTGAGCAAGTCAACCTAGGAAGAGAAATTAAGAATGTTGGAAATTCCTACCCTTGAAAATAAGAGAGAGAGAGAGAGAGAGAGAGAGAGAGAGAGAGAGAGAGAGAGAGAGAGAGAGAGAGAGAGAGAGAGAGAGAGAGAGAGAGAGAGAGAGAGAGAGAGAGAGAGAGAGAGAGAGAGAGAGAGAGAGAGAGAGAGAGAGAGAGAGGAGATTTAATAAACATCTATAGAATGGTAAATGGTATGGAAAATGTATTTTATAACTTTAGACACACAGAGTACAAGGGGACACAATAAGAAGTTGAAGAAAGTTAACTGTAGAAGAGACATTAAGAAGTATAGTTTTCCTCACAGAAGTGTGAACAAATGGAATGAACTCAGCGAAGACATTGTCAATGCCGTAACTGTCCACGCTTTTAAGACCAAACTAGATAGGTGTAGAGACGAGATACTATGAGATCACTCCCCTCCTTACCACTCAGTCATGAACAAAATAATACTCAGCAAAATAATCAAACAAATAAAAGAAAGGTTTATAATATTTTAAGTTTTCTTGATCCACATCACACTAACACTTCTGGAAAATCTTTATCCCCTTAATAAGGATCCAGTTATCTACAAGTGCCACCTCAGGGCTCCTCCCTAGATGGCCTGTAGACTGTACACGGGGACTTTTACAATACCTGAAATGCATTCCTTCCCAACAGTGGTGAGAGGCAGGGGAGTGATATGCTGTGACCCTTCACAAAGGAGCACCTCAGGCTGCTGCCTCACACCAGCATGGTCTGTGGCTGGGGAAGTGTCCTCTCCAGGCTCCTCCCCAGATGCAGAGGATTCTGGAAAGACAAAGACAACTAACTTATATAGAGAAGACTACATTAAGGTGCCAATCTCAATAGAATATGATTATGAAGAAAAAAATAATCAAAATTTGATAAGTGTCATGAGACCATCTTCATGAAAGAACTGAAGTTACAGGCAGGGGGAAATACAGGACCAGGCAGGGAGTTCTTAAGTTTAACAGTTAAAGGAATGTAAGACTGAGAATACTGGGAGGTGGACAGAATAGTAGCAAGCCTTGTGCCACGAGACCACAACAGGAGGAGAGGCAGACAGTTAAGATGATCAGAAGACCAGCTGCCATGCAAGAAACTACAGAAGATAGCAAGAGATGCAACACTGCAGGAGAGAGAGAGAGAGAGAGAGAGAGAGAGAGAGAGAGAGAGAGAGAGAGAGAGAGAGAGAGAGAGAGAGAGAGAGAGAGAGAGAGAGAGAGAGAGAGAGAGAGAGAGAGAGAGAGAGAGAGAGAGAGAGAGAGAGAGAGAGAGAGAGAGAGAGAGAGAGAGAGAGAGAGAGAGAGAGAGAGAGAGAGGGGGGGGGCAGGCAGTCTGTAGACAGTCAGTCAGAGGAGTTGATGAGATGAAATGCTTTTGATTCCACCCTAACCAGCTGAGCAACACGAGTGGAGTACCCCCATACATGTGAGGCATACACCATACATTTATTTATTTATTTATTTTTTTGTTGCCAAGGGCAAACAAAAATCCAATAAAAAAAAAAAGCCCACTGAAATGCCAGTCCCATAAAAGGGTCAAAGCAGTAGTCAGAAATTTATGGATAAGTGTCTTGAAACCTCCCTCTTGAAGGAATTCAAGTCATAGGAAGGTGGAAATACAGAAGCAGGCAAGGAGTTCCAGAATTTACCAGAGAAAGGAATGAATGATTGAGAATACTGGTTAACTCTTGCATTAGAGAGGTGGACAGAATAGAAGTGAGAGAAAGAAGAAAGTCTTGTGCAGCGAGGCCGACATGGATGGATAAGGCCCCTGTACAGAGTTAGCTTCTGTGGGGGTGAGGAAAACTGGCGGAGACAACTCGAAGTGCTTAACTGTTTTAGCTAGAGATGAGATGTGAAATTTCCAGTTTAGGTTACTAGTAAAGGACAGACCCGAGGATGTTCAGTGTAATAGAGGGGACAGTTGAAGGTCAATGAAGAGGAAGGGATGGTTGTCTGGAAGCTTGTGTTTATTTGTTAGATGTAAAACTTGGATTCTTGAGGCACTAAACAACACTTAATTTTGCTCTCTCCCAATCACAGGTTTTAGAAAGGTCAGAAATCAGGCATTCTGTGGCTTCTTTGAGTGAATTGTTACATTCCTGAATGCTTGGACATCTACAAAAAAAATGTGGAAAGATGCAGAGTGATATCATCAGCATAGGAGTGAATGTGACAATGATTTTTGGTTAGAAAATTATTGATGAATACCAGAAAGAGTGGGTGACAGGACAGATCCCTGGGAGGAGAAGAATGGTGACCAGTTAGAAGATTATTGATGAATACCAGAGAGAGTGGGTGACAGGACAGATCCCCGAGGAACATGACTTAGAAGAATGGTGACTGTCTGTCACTGGAGCAATAGAACAGTTAGAAAAGAAACTTGACGTTAAGTTACAGAGAAGGATAGGAGTGCAAAGAAGAGTTGGATGATGGTGTTTACAGGGCACAGCACAGACCTAGGTAATTGCAGTACACATTACATACCTGGGGACTTTTACAATACCTGAAATGTATTCCTTACTGACAGTGGTGAGAGGCAGGGGAGTGATATGGTGCGACCCTTTACAAAGGAGAACATCACGGGGAGTGATATGGTGTGACCCTTCACAAAGGAGCACCTCCATTTAATTCTGTGGGACACGCCCATCAAACATTCCTTGGCATGCCAACCATTTCCTTAATTAATTTCTCATCCACTGCTAAACACTCAGTCAGACTTTTCTGTTCACCATTTTAATCTCGATATCTCCTCCACGTGAACCTGTGGATCACTATGGTGGAAGGTTTTTTAGCACACAACCCTCAAATCCATGCATACGTAACTATCCCACCACAAGTTTGTTCATTGTAACATGACTCGCTCTCTCTGCTGCACATAAAGGAATTAAATATATGCACCATTCAATCCCCTATTCATTTACTCACAAACAATATATCAGTATGGCACAATAACGTCAATTTGGGCTTGTTCCCTGACTTACCCAGAGTACGTTGTGTTGAGGACCGGATACATGTCCATTATAGCATAACTCGCTATGTTTACTGCACTTTCAGTAGCAAGGTATATGAAACATTAAATTTTCCATCTATTTACACACTAACAATATTTCAGTACGCCATAACGCCAAAATGAGCTTCTTTCCCGGTCAGTCATGGCCATCACTATTTAAGGACCAAATATACGTGTAATACTTCATATTTGCTTACTTTTCTCTGCACACAATATTTTTTACTGCATATACAACATTGCGATACATACATTGCTAGTAACTGTACACACTAAGCATGCACACCTCCATATTCCCGTTGTAAGCCGCCACGCCACACTAAAGAAGGTTTCAGCAAGTCCTGGCGTCGTCTGCTGCCGGGCCGGGGATGCACAGAAGACGCACCTCAACAAGAACAGAACAGAACAGATAGGAAGTTGGTGAAGAGTAAAGAGTTTGGACAGAAGAAGACAAAAAGAAGGGAAAATGAAAGACAGTAAGAGAATGAATGTTTGTGGGCAGAACAGATTGTTATTTTTCTTTTGTTGACTAATATTGAGAAGGCGCCAGCTCGTATTCTGTTAATTTAAGCATTTTTTACCCTGCCTAAGAGGTTGTCTTTAATTATTTATTTATTGTTCCGTATAACAAGTAGAACCCAACTAAACAGTGTCCACGCCACACTTTGTACTGGCCGCCTGACACCCACGGAACAAGCTCTCCGCCTAATGATAAGGCATAATTTTGCAATGTCCTTGATAGTTTACACCCATTCTATATTCACAAATTATTCTTGAACATTTCTGCTAATGGTCCCACGTACTCCTGGATTATAACACTGTCTAATGATAATTTTTGGATCTAAATATTAACAAAGAATTTCTTTCAAAATAAAGAATAGTATCAGTACTGGCATATTTTCTCTCAATCTACAATGTTTAGTGATTGTGATTTTCCTGTGGCTGGCCCAGGAGAACCCGGGAATATGGTTATTTTCCAGTGCCTTGTAAAGTAAGGGATATTACTGTGCCATTTCAAAATATCAACAATTAATTTAACAATTTGTAGCTTATAATTTCATTTAATTTTCTTGTTCTAAAATTTTATTGATTCCAAAAGTATATACAAAATTTTGTTTACATAACCAAGAAGTAAATTTTTATATTTATGACCGTTCCTTTAGGCTATAAAAAATATTTCATGGCATTATTATTATTTGGATGGTATTGTCTTCTCTTTTATTCTTTTTTTTTTTTTTTTCCTATTGGTATTTTGTGCCATGACATCCACACAAGCAAATCTCTGCCTATAACGTGTGCTGCTCATCGCTTGCATCTTGAAACACGATTCCTTCGTATATATTGGCTAATTACTCGTTTTATTCCTTATTTTTTTAGATAATTCTAGATAAAAGAACTGCATCCCTGAGGGAGGGCTGTACACAAGGCTATCCCGCATGCTGCCTCAGCCAGCCGCACACCAGGTAGAGAGAGAGAGAGAGAGAGAGAGAGAGAGAGAGAGAGAGAGAGAGAGAGAGAGAGAGAGAGAGAGAGAATTATTATGGTTTTCAATTATTATCATATTATTATTATTATTATTATTATTATTATTATTATTATTAGAGAGAGAGAGAGAGAGAGAGAGAGAGAGAGAGAGAGAGAGAGAGAGAGAGAGAGAGAGAGAGAGAGAGAGAGAGAGAGAGAGAGAAAAATATTATCTACAGTTCTTCTTCTTCTTCTTCTTCTTCTTCTTCTTCTTCTTACTACTATTACTACTACTACTACTACTACTACTACTACTACTACTACTACTACTACTACTACTACTATCACAATCACAATTATTATTATTATTATCCTTGCAGGTGCCTCCTTACTACCTATATACTGACTGACCACCGTCTTGACTACCACCACAGTAACCACTATTACTACTACAACTACCACCACCACCAACATTGTTCGCCACCACAGTTCGTCTGCCACAACCACAAGTGCATCCTACCACAATTTAAATGTGATGATTATGACCACTGTGGTGATGGCAGTGATGAGATGGATTGTGGTAGTAGTGGTGGTGGTGGTGGTGGTGGCTGGGAAGTAATGTTGGTAGGTGGAAAACATGACTATAGTGGAAATGTTATGGTATGTACAATTGTAGTAGTTATAATTGTGGTAGTTACAATTGTGGTAGTTACAATTGTGGTAGTTACAATTTTTGTGGTTACAATTGTGGTAGTTACAATTGTGGTAATTACAATTGTGGTAGTTACAATTTTTGTGGTTACAATTGGTGGTAGTTACAATTGTGGTAGTTACAATTTTGGTGGTTACAATTGTGGTAGTTACAATTGTGGTAGTTACAATTGTGGTAGTTACAATTGTGGTAGCTACAATTGTGGTAGTTACAATTGCTGAAGTTTAAGATATTTTAATTAAGAATTGTGGTTACTGCTACTACTACTACTACTACTGTTACTAACCTAACCCTTTACTCTTATTCAGATTCGCATCATCAACAACAACAACAACAACAACAACAACAACAACAACAACAACAATGATGGCAGTAGTAGCAGTAGTAGTGAATGGTCATACATATGTGATGACTATTTTGACTATCAGGCGGCCGATGTTGTGTGTCGGACTATCGTCTTAAAGGAGCCGTAAAATTTACTAGGAATAACTATTTCGGTGATAGTAATAGTGGTAAGCAATAGTAGTAGTAGTAGTAGTAGTTAAATTTTCTACTGGTTAACTCTTGCATCAGGGAGGTGGACAGAATAGTGGTGTATGACTGAGAATACTAGTTAACTCTTGCATCAGGGAGGTGGACAGTATAGTAGTGAAAGACTGAGAATACCGGTTAACTCTTGCATTAGGGAGGTGGACAGAATAGTGGTGAATGACTGAGAATACTGGTTAACTCTTGCATCAGGGAGATGGACAGAGTAGTGGTGAATGACTGAGAATACTGGTTAACTCTTGCATCAGGGAGGTGGACAGTATAGTAGTGAAAGATTGAGAATACCGGTTAACTCTTGCATTAGGGAGGTGGACAGAATAGTGGTGAAAGACTGAGAGTACTGGTTAACTCTTGCATTAGGGAGGTGGACAGAATAGTGGTGAGAAAAACTGGCGGAGACGTCTCAGAACACCTAACTTCATAGAAGCTGTTTTAGCTAGAGATGAGATGTAAAGTTTCCAGTTCAGATTATAAGTAAAGGACAGACCGAGGATGTTCAGTGTAGAAGAGGGGGACAGTTGAGTGTCATTGAGGAAGAGGGGATAGTTGTCTGGAAGGTTGTGTCGAGTTGATAGATGGAGGAATTGAGTTTTTGAGGCATTGAACAATACCAAGTTTGCTCTGCTCCAATCAGAAATTTTAGAAAGATCAGAAGTCAAGCGTTCTGTGGCTTCCCTGCGTGAAATGTTTACCTCCTGAAGGGTTGGACGTCTATGAAAAGACGTGGAAAAGTGCAGGGTGGTATCATCAGCGTAGGAGTGGATAGGACAAGAAGTTTGGTTTAGAAGATCATTAATGAATAATAAGAAGAGAGTGGATGACAGGACAGAACCCTGAGGAACACCACTGTTAATAAATTTAGAAGAACAGTGACCGTCTACCACAGCAGCAATAGAACGGTCAGAAAGGAAACTTGAGATGAAGTTACAGAGAGGATAGAAACCGTAGGAGGTTAGTTTGGAAATCAAAGGTTTGTGTCAGACTCTATCTGTTGTCCAAGGCAACAGCAAAAGTCACCAAAATCTCTAAAAGAGGATGACCAAGACTCAGTAAGGAAAGCCAGAAGATCACCAGTAGAGCGGCCTTGACAGAACCCATACTGGCGATCAGATAGAAGGTTGTGAAGTGATAGATGTTTAAGAATCTTCCTGTTGAGGATAGATTCAAAAACTTTAGATAGGCAGGAAATTAAAGCAATAGAACGGTAGTTTGAGGGATTAGAACGGTCACCCTTTTTAGGAACAGGCTGAATGTAGGCAAACTTCCAGCAAGAAGGAAAGGTAGATGTTGACAGACAGAGCTGAAAGAGTTTGACTACGCAAGGTTCAAGCACAGAGGCACAGTTTCGGAGAACAATAGGAGGGATCCCATTAGGTCCATAAGCCTTCCGAGGGTCTAGGCCAGCGAGGTCATGGAAAACATCATTGCAAAGAATTTTAATAGGTAGCATGAAGTAGTCAGTGGGTGGAGGAGAGAAGGGAACAAGCCCAGAATCGTCCGAGGTAGAGTTTTTAGCAAAGGTTCGAGCGAAGAGTTCAGCTTTAGAAATAGATGTGATAGCAGTGATGCCATCTGGTTGAAATAAAGGAGGGAAAGAAGAAGAAGCAAAGTTATTGGAGATATTTTTGACTAAATGCCAGAAGTCACGAGGAGAGTTAGATCTTGAAAGGTTTTGACACTTTCTGTTAATGAAGGAGTTTTTGGCTAGTTGAAGAACAGACTTGGCATGGTTCCGGGCAGAAATATAAAGTGCATGAGATTCTGGTGATGGAAGGCTTAAGTACCTTTTGTGGGCCACCTCTCTATCATGTATAGCACGAGAACAAGCTGTGTTAAACCAAGGTTTAGAAGGTTTAGGACGAGAAAAGAGTGAGGAATGTACGCCTCCATGCCAGACACTATCACCTCTGTTATGCGCTCAGCACAAAAAGACGGGTCTCTGACACGGAAGCAGTAGTCATTCCAAGGAAAACCAGCAAAATACCTCCTCAGGTCCCCCCAACTAGCAGAGGCAAAACGCCAGAGGCACCTTCGCTTAGGTGATCCTGAGATGATAGAGATATGAGATTGTGATCGGAGGAGCCCAACGGAGAAAAAAGGGTGACAGCATAAGCAGGATTAGAAGTCAGAAAAAGGTCAAGAATGTTGGGTGTATCTCCAAGACGGTCAGGAATACAAGTAGGGTGTTGCACCAATTACACTAGGTCGTGGAGGATAGTAAAGTTGTAGGCTAGTTCACCAGGATGGTCAGTGAAGGGAGAGGAAAGCCAAAGCTGGTGGTGAACATTGAAGTCTCCAAGAATGGAGATCTCTGCAAAGGGAAAAATAGTGTGTGGGGAACTATCTGTCACGATAGTTTCGGTCACGCGGAGGCTCAGGTACGATGATATTATTATTATTATTATTATCATTATTATTATTATTATTATTATTATTATTATTATTAGTAGTAGTAGTAGTAGTAGTAGTAGTAGTAGTAGTAGCAGTAGTAGTAATAGCAGTAGTAGTAGTAGTAGTTGTTGTTGGATTTTTTGTGAGTGTTTTTACTACTACTACTACTACTATTTTATATATATATATATATATATATATATATATATATATATATATATATATATATATATATATATATATATATATATATATATATATATATATATATATATATATATATATATATATATATATATATATATATATTAGTACCAGACCCTCCAGCCAGGGGGGTCAATACTTAGGATGAACACTGTACACATATACACATATACTGGGTGTCCTAGGAGGGAGGTCATACTTTGTCAGCAATGAAAGATCAAGTTATTCTAAGTCAGAAATATTCTATGTTGAAGTGCTTTTAATGCTGTGGTTTAGAAGTCACTTCCAGCATGAAGGAAAGGAAGATGTTGACAGAGCTGGAAGAGTTTGCCCAGGCAAAGACAGTGACAAAAGCACAGTTTTGGAGAACAATAGGAGGGACCCCACCAGGTCCATAAGCCTTCCAAGGGTTAATGTCAGTGAGGGCATGGCAAACATCATTGTGAAGGATCTTAACTCTCTCATGCACCAGTAAGTTTCACAAGTTTTCTGTCCAATACTTCTGTTGGCAGCCATTTGTAGCCTCTCTGTGCACCTTGCAAAACTTTGATTTAGAAGTTTTCTTTCTTTTGAGACTTATAAGAAGGCACATATTATATATCACTAGATTCACAAGGAAATTGTCTTTTTGGTGATTGCCAAAAATAAAATTTCACCCACTTTTTCCCTCAAAAATAAATACAAAACAAGAAAGAATGTTCACAATTTTGTAGCTCAAAACTTTTCCTGCAAGCATTTTGTGGGCTGTACATTACCTAAACTGTCTTTTTATGGACTTTACAGTGGTACTGTTGACATTGTGATATGTCAATTAGATCTCAAGAAAATAAAGGAAAACTGAAATCATTATTTGTCACAGATTGCAAGCAGACAGCCTGAATCACAGGCTGAAACTGACAAATGATCTAGCAGTCTGCCTATTCTGAGAAGCATCATTGTTACCAGTTCATTACTTCTGT